>NC_133746.1:11632050-11679550 GCF_048934315.1 Petromyzon marinus
CCACCCCCACAACTCCCAATCGGTAATGGTGCAGTTGTGGAGAGAGTGGAGAGTTTTCCATACCTGGGCAGTGTGCTTATGATCGGCTCCAGTTTAACAGCAGATGTCTCACTCCGAATCAGTCGAGCGGCAATATCTTTTCATCGGTTGCGTAACGCTGTGTGGAAGCTACCTGGTCTGTCGCTCTGCACTAAGCTTCAGGTCTTCTCGGCCATGGTCATTCCCTCCCTTCTCTACGCTTGCGAAAAGTGGACCCCCCTAATGGAACATCTTCGCCGGTTAGAAACATTTAGGCTAGCCTGCCTACGATCCATCCTGGGTTTAACCAGGCTGGATTGTGTGAGGAGCTCACAAATCCTTGAAAGATCTGGGCAAGGTCCCATCGATGAGCTCCTCCGGCAGGCAAGGCTGCGTTGGCTGGGTCATGTAGCCGCATGCCCAGCCACCGCATGCCGAAACAGCTTTTGTTCGGCTGGATCGAGGGGGCTAAACGGGCGTGGCACGGGGCTAGAGAGGAGATGGAGTGATGTGGTACAGGAGGACGTGGAGCTGAGTTGACTTGCCGATGACCGGTACCAGCGGTGTCAAGATCGGCCTCTGTGGAGGAGGCTCATGAAGGACGCTGCTACTGGGCAGTTGGAGGCCGTCGCCCTCCAACAACAACGGAGGGCGGAGGAGCGACGCTCACAACAACGAGCGGAGCGCCGGGTGGCTAAAGCACAGCAGGTTGGCACAGTAGGGGGCACAGGTGGTCCACCAGCCAGTCATCTCAGTCAGTCGACCCGTGGCACCTGCTGGGTCTGCCCCGTGACCTCCTGCCCGCGGGCGTTCGACACTTCACGTGGCCTCAAGGTGCACATGGCCTGGCACAAGCGTCGTGGTGACGTCACCGCCACTTGGTGTCGAATTGCGCTTGTTGTTGTTGTTGTACGTGTGTGTGTGTACATATGTAGGGAGCGGTGGTGCAACGCTTAGCGCAGTGCTGCGCTACGAACCCGGCGACCCGAGTTCCATCCCCGCTCACGGTCACCAACACCACCAGAGACGATTATCTGACCCGGTGCTGGCCTCCGCCCCGCCCCCCCCCCCCCCCTAGGCCGACTCGGCCTCAAATGAGTTACCTGGTGTAGCGATCGTCTGTAGTGAACATCACGACTAGGGAGAGACAAAGGCGGCCGGGCGTGGTGCTGGCAATGCACACTCATATCCACCGTTCTTGTTCCATTCCGGCCTTCATAGGTGCTGCTCGCTAACAGCACTTGCCCCGACAGTCTGCTGAGGCTACACGGGGGAGCTTTGTCTGTGTGTGGGGGGGTCCGCGTTTCTGAGAGCAGCACTTGCCCCAACAGTCTGATGAGGCTACACGGGGGACCTTTGTCTGTTTTAGGAGTCTACGTTCTGATTGGAGCCGGGGCTCTGATGATGCTGATTGGATTCCTGGGCTGCTGTGGGGCCATCCAGGAGTCGCAATGCATGCTGGGAACGGTGAGATGAGCTTGCAAACTGTCACGTGACCCCCTCTACCCTCTGATCCATCACCCCTCTACCCCTGATCTCATCACCCCCTCTAGCTCTGATCCATCACCCCTCTACCCCTGATCCATCACCCCTCTACCCCTGATCCCATCACCCCCTCTAGCTCTGATCCATCACCCCTCTACCCCTGATCCATCACCCCCTCTAGCCCTGATCCATCACCCGTCTACCCCTGATCCATCACCCCCTCTAGCCCTGATCCATCACCCCTCTACCCCTGATCCATCACCCCCTCTACCCCGGATCCCATCACCCCCTCTAGCTCTGATCCATCACCCCTCTACCCCTGATCCATCACCCCCTCTACCCCTGATCCATCACCCGTCTACCCCTGATCCATCACCCCTCTAGCCCTGATCCATCACCCCTCTACCCCTGATCCATCACCCCTCTAGCCCTGATCCATCACCCCTCTAGCTCTGATCCATCACCCCTCTAGCCCTGACCCATCAACTCTCTAGCCCTGATCCATCACCCCCTCTACCCCTGATCCATCACCCCTCTACCCCTGATCCATCACCCCTCTAGCCCTGATCCATCACCCCTCTACCCCTGACCCATCACCCCTCTACCCTGACCCATCACCCCTCTAGCCCTGATCCATCACCCCTCTAGCCCTGATCCATAACCCCCTCTACACCTGATCCATCACCCCTCTAGCCCTGATCCATCACCCCCTCTAGCCCTGATCCATCACCCCTCTAGCCCTGATCCATCACCCCTCTAGCCCTGATCCATCACCCCCTCTACCCCTGATCCATCACCCCTCTACCCCTGATCCATCACCCCTCTAGCCCTGATCCATCACCCTGGGTGGTGTCACTGGCTGGGTGGTGTCTCTGTGGCTGGGTGGTGTCTCTGGCTGGCTGGTATCTCTCTTCTCTGCTGACCATTGTGTCGTTGTCCCCTCCTCCACCTCCCCCAGTTCTTCTTCTGTCTGCTGGTCGTCTTTGCAGCAGAGGTGGCTGCTGGCATCTACTCCATCAACAACAAAGACAAGGTGAGCCAAGTCTCCCACGCTACTAAACGTTACTTCACTGAGCTCCGACACAGACAAAGTTAGCGAAGTCTCCCACGCTATTAAACATCACGTTACTTCACTGAGCCCCTACGCAGACAAAGTTAGTGAAGTCTCCCACGCTATTAAACGTTACTTCACTGAGCTCCGACACAGACAAAGTTAGCGAAGTCTCCCACGCTATTAAACATCACGTTACTTCACTGAGCCCCTACACAGACAAAGTTAGCGAAGTCTCCCAAGCTATTAAACGTCAAGTTACTTCACTGAGCTCCTACGTAGACAAAGTTAGCGAAGTCTCCCACGCTATTAAACGTCACGTTACTTCACTGAGCTCCTACACAGACAAAGTTAGCGAAGTCTCCCACGCTATTAAACGTCACGTTACTTCACTGAGCTCCTACGTAGACAAAGTTAGCGAATTCTCCCACGCTATTAAACATCACGTTACTTCACTGAGCTCCTACACAGACAAAGTTAGCGAAGTCTCCCACGCTATTAGACGTCACGTTACTTTGCTGAGCTCCTACACAGACAAAGTTAGCGAAGTCTCCCACGCTATTAAACGTCACGTTACTTCACCGAGCCCCTACACAGACAAAGTCAGCGAAGTCTCCCACGCTATTAAACGTCACGTTACTTCACTGAGCCCCTACACAGACAAAGTTAGCGAAGTCTCCCACGCTATTAAACGTCACTTTACTTCACTGAACCCCTACACAGACAAAGTTAGCAAAGTCTCCCAAACTATTGAACGTCACGTTACTTCATTGAGCCCCTACACAGCCAAAGTTAGCGAAGTCTCACACGCTATTAAACGTCACGTTACTTCACTGAGCCCCTACACAGACAAAGTTAGTGAAGTCTCCCACACTATTAAACGTCACATTACTTCACCGAGCCCCTACACAGACAAAGTTAGCGAAGTCTCCCACGCTATTAAACGTCACGTTACTTCACTGAGCCCCTACACAGACAAAGTTAGCGAAGTCTCCCACGCTATTAAACGTCACGTTACTTCACCGAGCCCCTACACAGACAAAGTTAGTGAAGTCTCCCACGCTATTAAACGTCACGTTACTTCACCGAGCCCCTACACAGACAAAGTTAGCGAAGTCTCCCACGCTATTAAACGTCACGTTACTTCACTGAGCCCCTACACAGACAAGGTTAGCGAAGTCTCCCACGCTATTAAACGTCACGTTACTTCACCGAGCCCCTACACAGACAAAGTTAGCAAAGTCTCCCACGCTATTAAACGTCACGTTACTTCACTGAGCCCCTACACAGACAAGGTTAGCGAAGTCTCCCATGCTATTAAACGTCACGTTACTTCACTGAGCCCTGACACAGACAAAGTTAGCGAAGTCTCCCACGCTATTAAACGTCACGTTACTTCGCTGAGCCCTGACACAGACAAAGTTAGCGAAGTCTCCCATGCTATTAAACATCACGTTACTTCACTGAGCCCCTACACAGACAAAGTTAGCGAAGTCTCCCATGCTATTAAACATCACGTTACTTCACTGAGCCCCTACACAGACAAAGTTAGCGAAGTCTCCCACGCTATTAAACGTCACGTTACTTCGCTGAGCCCCTACGCAGACAAAGTTAGCGAAGTCTCCCACGCTATTAATCGTCACGTTACTTCGCTGAGCCCCTACACAGACAAAGTTAGCGAAGTCTCCCATGCTATTAAACATCACGTTACTTCACTGAGCCCCTACACAGACAAAGTTAGCGAAGTCTCCCACTCTACTAAACGTCACGTTACTTCGCTGAGCCCTGACACAGACAAAGTTAGCGAAGTCTCCCACGCTATTAAACGTCACGTTACTTCGCTGAGCCCCTACACAGACAAAGTTAGCGAAGTCTCCCACGCTATTAAACGTCACGTTACTTCACTGAGCCCTGACACAGACAAAGTTAGCGAAGTCTCCCACGCTAATAAACGTCACGTTACTTCACTGAGCCCTGACACAGACAAAGTTAGCGAAGTCTCACACGCTATTAAACGTCACGTTACTTCACTGAGCCCCCTACACAGACAAAGTTAGCGAAGTCTCACACGCTATTAAACTTCACGTTACTTCACTGAGCTCCTACACAGACAAAGTTAGCGAAGTCTCCCATGCTATTAGACGTCACGTTACTTCGCTGAGCCCCTACACAGACAAAGTTAGCGAAGTCTCCCACACTGTTAAACGTCACGTTACTTCACTGAGCCACTACACAGACAAAGTTAGCGAAGTCTCCCACGCTGTTAAACGTCACGTTACTTCACTGAGCCCCTACACAGACAAAGTTAGTGATGTCTCCCACGCTGTTAAACGTCACGTTATTTCGCCGAGCCCCTACACAGACAAAGTTAGCGAAGTCTCCCACGCTATTAAACGTCACGTTACTTCGCTGAGCCCCTACACAGACAAGGTTAGCGAAGTCTCCCACGCTATTAAACGTCACTTTACTTCACTGAGCCCCTACACAGACAAAGTTAGCGAAGTCTCCCATGCTAATAAACGTCACGTTACTTCGCTGAGCTCCTACGCAGACAAAGTTAGCGAAGTCTCCCACGCTAATAAACGTCACGTTACTTCACTGAGCCCGTACACAGAAAAAGTCAGCGAAGTCTCCCACCCTATTAAACGTCACGTTACTTCACTGAGCCCCTACACAGACAAAGTTAGCGAAGTCTCCCATGCTATTAAACGTCACGTTACTTCGCTGAGCCCTGACACAGACAAAGTTAGCGAAGTCTCCCACGCTATTAATCGTCACGTTACTTCGCTGAGCCCCTACACAGACAAAGTTAGCGAAGTCTCCCACGCTAATAAACGTCACGTTACTTCACTGAGCTCCTACACAGACAAAGTTAGCGAAGTCTCCCACGCTATTAAACGTCACGTTACTTCACTGAGCCCCTACACAGACAAAGTTAGCGAAGTCTCCCACGCTACTAAACGTCACGTTACTTCACTGAGCTCCTACACAGACAAAGTCAGCAAAGTCTCCCACGCTATTAAACGTCACGTTACTTCACTGAGCCCCTACACAGACAAAGTTAGCGAAGTCTCCCATGCTATTAAACTTCACGTTACTTCGCTGAGCTCCTACACAGACAAAGTTAGCGAAGTCTCCCACGCTATTAAACGTCACGTTACTTCACTGAGCCCCTACGCAGACAAAGTTAGCGAAGTCTTCCATGCTATTAAACGTCACGTTACTTCTCTGAGCCCCTACACAGACAAAGTTAGCGAAGTCTCCCACGCTATTAAACGTCACGTTACTTCACTGAGCCCCTACACAGACAAAGTTAGCGAAGTCTCCCAAGCTATTAAACGTCAAGTTACTTCACTGAGCTCCTACGTAGACAAAGTTAGCGAAGTCTCCCACGCTATTAAACGTCACGTTACTTCGCTGAGCCCCAACACGGACAAAGTTAGCGAAGTCTCCCACGCTAATAAACGTCACGTTACTTCGCTGAGCTCCTACACAGACAAAGTTAGCGAAGTCTCCCACGCTATTAAACGTCACGTTACTTCACTGAGCCCCCTACACAGACAAAGTTAGCGAAGTCTCCCACGCTAATAAACGTCACGTTACTTCGCTGAGCCCCTACGCAGACAAAGTCAGCGAAGTCTCCCACGCTATTAAACGTCACGTTACTTCACTGAGCCCCTACGCAGACAAAGTTAGCGAAGTCTTCCACGCTATTAAACGTCACGTTACTTCGCTGAGCCCCTACACAGACAAAGTTAGCGAAGTCTCCCACGCTATTAAACGTCACGTTACTTCGCTGAGCCCCTACAAAGACAAAGTTAGCGAAGTCTTCCGCGCTATTAAACGTCACGTTACTTCACTGAGCTCCTACGCAGACAAAGTTGGTGAAGTCTCCCACGCTATCAAACATCACGTTACTTCACTGAGCCCCTACGCAGATAAAGTTAGCGAAGTCTCCCATGCTATTAAACTTCACGTTACTTCACTGAGCCCTGACACAGACAAAGTTAGCGAAGTCTCCCACGCTAATAAACGTCACGTTACTTCACTGAGCTCCTACACAGACAAAGTTAGCGAAGTCTTCCACGCTATTAAACGTCACGTTACTTCGCTGAGCCCCTACACAGACAAAGTTAGTGAAGTCTCCCACGCTATTAAACGTTACGTTACTTCGCTGAGCCCCTACACAGACAAAGTTAGCGAAGTCTCCCACGCTATTAAACGTCACGTTACTTCACTGAGCTCCTACACAGACAAAGTTAGCGAAGTCTCCCACGCTATTAAACGTCACGTTACTTCGCTAAGTTCCTACACAGACAAAGTTAGCGAAGTCTCCCACACTATTAAACGTCACGTTACTTCACTGAGCCCCTACACAGACAAAGTTAGCGAAGTCTCCCACGCTAATAAACGTCTCGTTACTTCACTGAGCCCCTACACAGACAAAGTCAGCGAAGTCTCCCACGCTATTAAACGTCACGTTACTTCGCTGAGCCCCTACGCAGACAAAGTTAGCGAAGTCTCCCACGCTATTAAACGTCACGTTACTTCACTGAGCCCCTACACAGACAAAGTTAGCGAATTCTCCCACGCTACTAAACGTCACGTTACTTCACTGAGCCCCTACGCAGACAAAGTTAGCGAAGTCTCCCACGCTATTAAACGTCACTTTACTTCACTGAGCCCCTACACAGACAAAGTTAGCGAAGTCTCCCACGCTATTAAACGTCACGTTACTTCGCTGAGCCCCTACACAGACAAAGTTAGCGAAGTCTCCCACGCTATTAAACGTCACGTTACTTCACTGAGCCCCCTACACAGACAAAGTCAGCGAAGTCTCCCTAGCTATTAAACGTCACGTTACTTCGCTGAGCCCTGACACAGACAAAGTTAGCGAAGTCTCCCACGCTATTAAACGTCACGTTACTTCGCTGAGCCCCTACGCAGACAAAGTTAGCGAAGTCTCCCACGCTACTAAACGTCACGTTACTTCACTGAGCCCCCTACACAGACAAAGTTAGCGAAGTCTCCCACGCTATTAAACGACACGTTACTTCACTGAGCCCCTACGCAGACAAAGTTGGCGAAGTCTCCCAAGCTATTAAACGTCAAGTTACTTCACTGAGCCCCTACGCAGACAAAGTTAGCGAAGTCTCCCACGCTATTAAACGTCACGTTACTTCACTGAGCTCCTACGCAGACAAAGTTAACGAAGTCTCACACGCTACTAAACGTCACGTTACTTCGCTGAGCCCCTACGCAGACAAAGTTAGCGAAGTCTCCCACGCTATTAAACGTCACGTTACTTCGCTGAGCTCCTACACAGACAAAGTTAGCGAAGTCTCCCACGCTAATAAACGTCACGTTACTTCGCTGAGCCCCTACACAGACAAAGTCAGTGAAGTCTCCCACGCTATTAAACGTCACGTTACTTCACTGAGCCCCTACGCAGACAAAGTTAGCGAAGTCTCCCACGCTATTAAACGTCACGTTACTTCACCGAGCCCCTACACAGACAAAGTTAGCGAAGTCTCCCACGCTAATAAACGTCACGTTACTTCGCTGAGCCCCTACACAGACAAAGTCAGTGAAGTCTCCCACGCTATTAAACGTCACGTTACTTCACTGAGCCCCTACACATACAAAGTTAGCGAAGTCTCCCACACTGTTAAACGTCACGTTACTTCACCGAGCCCCTACACAGACAAAGTTAGCGAAGTCTCCCACGCTATTAGACGTCACGTTACTTCGCTGAGCCCCTACACAGACAAAGTTAGCGAAGTCCCCCACGCTATTAAACGTCACTTTACTTCACTGAGCCCCTACACAGACAAGGTTAGCGAAGTCTCCCACGCTATTAAACGTCACTTTACTTCACTGAGCCCCTACACAGACAAGGTTAGCGAAGTCTCCCACGATAATAAACGTCACGTTACTTCACTGAGCCCCTACGCAGACAAAGTTAGCGAAGTCTCCCACGCTATTAAACGACACGTTACTTCACTGAGCCCCTACACAGACAAAGTTAGCGAAGTCTCCCACGCTATTAAACGTCACGTTACTTCGCTAAGCTCCTACACAGACAAAGTTAGCGAAGTCCCCCACGCTATTAAACGTCACTTTACTTCGCTGAGCCCCTACACAGACAAAGTTAGCGAAGTCTCCCACGCTATTAAACATCACGTTACTTCACTGAGCCCCTACACAGACAAAGTTAGCGAAGTCTCCCACGCTATTAAACGGCACGTTACTTCACTGAGCCCCTACACAGACAAAGTTAGCGAAGTCTCCCACGCTATTAAACGTCACGTTACTTCACCGAGCCCCTACACAGACAAAGTTAGCGAAGTCTCCCACGCTATTAAACGTCACTTTACTTCACTGAGCCCCTACACAGACAAGGTTAGCGAAGTCTCCCACGATAATAA
This sequence comes from Petromyzon marinus, assembly GCF_048934315.1. Taxonomy (NCBI): domain Eukaryota; kingdom Metazoa; phylum Chordata; class Hyperoartia; order Petromyzontiformes; family Petromyzontidae; genus Petromyzon; species Petromyzon marinus. Next base: position 11,641,033 of record NC_133746.1, read on the forward strand.
ACGTCACGTTACTTCACTGAGCCCCTACGCAGACAAAGTTAGCGAAGTCTCCCACGCTATTAAACGTCACGTTACTTCACTGAGTCCTGACACAGACAAAGTTAGCGAAGTCTCCCATGCTATTAAACGTCGCGTTACTTCACTGAGCTCCTACACAGACAAAGTTAGCGAAGTCTCCCACGCTATTAAACGTCATGTTACTTCGCTAAGCTCCTACACAGACAAAGTTAGCGAAGTCTCCCATGCTATTAAACGTCGCGTTACTTCACTGAGCTCCTACACAGACAAAGTTAGCGAAGTCTCCCACGCTATTAAACGTCACGTTACTTCGCTAAGCTCCTACACAGACAAAGTTAGCGAAGTCTCCCACACTATTAAACGTCACGTTACTTCACTGAGCCCCTACACAGACAAAGTTAGCGAAGTCTCCCATGCTAATAAACGTCTCGTTACTTCGCTGTGCCCCTACACAGACAAAGTCAGCGAAGTCTCCCACGCTATTAAACGGCACGTTACTTCACTGAGCCCCTACACAGACAAAGTTAGCGATGTCTCCCACGCTGTTAAACGTCACGTTACTTCACTGAGCCCCTACACAGTCAAAGTTAGTGATGTCTCCCACGCTATTAAACGTCACGTTACTTCACTGAGCCCCCTACACAGACAAAGTTAGCGAAGTCTCCCACGCTATTAAACGTCACGTTACTTCACTGAGCCCCTACACAGACAAAGTTAGCGAAGTCTCCCACTCTATTAAGCGTCACGTTACTTCACTGAGCCCCTACGCAGACAAAGTTAGCGAATTCTCCCACGCTATTAAACATCACGTTACTTCACTGAGCTCCTACACAGACAAAGTTAGCGAAGTCTCCCACGCTATTAGACGTCACGTTACTTTGCTGAGCTCCTACACAGACAAAGTTAGCGAAGTCTCCCACGCTATTAAACGTCACGTTACTTCACTGAGCCCCTACACAGACAAAGTTAGCGAAGTCTCCCACGCTATTAAACGTCACGTTACTTCGCTGAGCCCCTACGCAGACAAAGTTAGCGAAGTCTCCCACGCTATTAAACGTCACGTTACTTCACTGAGCCCCTACACAGACAAAGTTAGCGAAGTCTCCCACGCTATTAAACGTCATGTTACTTCGCTAAGCTCCTACACAGACAAAGTTGGCGAAGTCTCCCACGCTATTAAACGTCACATTACTTCACTGAGTCCTGACACAGACAAAGTTAGCGAAGTCTCCCACGCTATTAGACGTCACGTTACTTTGCTGAGCCCCTACGCAGACAAAGTTAGCGAAGTCTCCCACGCTATTAAACGTCACGTTACTTCACTGAGCCCCTACACAGACAAAGTTAGCGAAGTCTCCCACGCTATTAAACTTCACGTTACTTCGCTGAACCCCTACGCAGACAAAGTTAGCGAAGTCTCCCACGCTATTAAACGTCACGTTACTTCGCTGAGCCCCTACGCAGACAAAGTTAGCGAAGTCTCCCAAGCTATTAAACGTCACGTTACTTCACTGAGCCCCTACGCAGACAAAGTTAGCGAAGTCCCCCACGCTATTAAACGTCACGTTACTTCACCGAGCCCCTACACAGACAAAGTTAGCGAAGTCTCCCACGCTATTAAACGTCACGTTACTTCACTGAGCCCCTACGCAGACAAAGTTAGCGAAGTCCCCCACGCTATTAAACGTCACGTTACTTCACCGAGCCCCTACACAGACAAAGTTAGCAAAGTCTCCCACGCTATTAAACGTCACGTTACTTCACTGAGCCCCTACACAGACAAGGTTAGCGAAGTCTCCCACGCTATTAAACGTCACGTTACTTCACTGAGTCCTGACACAGACAAAGTTAGTGAAGTCTCCCATGCTATTAAACGTCACGCTACTTCGCTGAGCCCCTACGCAGACAAAGTTAGCGAAGTCTCCCACGCTATTAAACGTTACGTTACTTCACTGAGCCCCTACACAGACAAAGTTAGCGAAGTCTCCCACGATAATAAACGTCACGTTACTTCACTGAGCCCCTACACAGACAAGGTTAGCGAAGTCTCCCACGCTATTAAACGTTACGTTACTTCACTGAGTCCTGACACAGACAAAGTTAGTGAAGTCTCCCACGCTAATAAACGTCACGTTACTTCGCTAAGCTCCTACACAGACAAAGTTAGCGAAGTCTCCCACGCTAATAAACGTCACGTTACTTCGCTGAGCCCCAACACGGACAAAGTTAGTGAAGTCTCCCACGCTATTGAACGTCACGTTACTTCACTGAGCCCCTACACAGACAAAGTTAGCGAAGTCTCCCACGCTATTAAACGTCACGTTACTTCACTGAGCCCCTACACAGACAAAGTTAGCGAAGTCTCCCACGCTATTAAACGTCTAGATACTTCACTGACCCCCCAAGCAGACAAAGTTAGCGAAGTCTCCCACGCTATTAAACATCACGTTACTTCACTGAGCCCCTACACAGACAAAGTTAGCGAAGTCTCCCATGCTATTAAACGTCACGTTACTTCACTGAGCCCCTACACAGACAAAGTTAGCGAAGTCTCCCACGCTATTAAACGTCACGTTACTTCACTGAGCCCCTACGCAGACAAAGTTAGCGAAGTCTCCCACGCTATTAAACGTCACGTTACTTCGCTAAGTTCCTACACAGACAAAGTTAGCGAAGTCTCCCACGCTATTAAACGTCACTTTACTTCACTGAGCCCCTACACAGACAAGGTTAGCGAAGTCTCCCACGATAATAAACGTCACGTTACTTCACTGAGCCCCTACGCAGACAAAGTTAGCGAAGTCTCCCACGCTACTAAACGTCACGTTACTTCACTGAGCCCCCTACACAGACAAAGTTAGCGAAGTCTCCCACGCTATTAAACGTCACGTTACTTGGCTGAGCCCCTACACAGACAAAGTCAGCGAAGTCTCCCACGCTATTAAACGTCACGTTACTTCACTGAGCCCCTACGCAGACAAAGTTGGCGAAGTCTCCCACGCTATTAAACGTCACGTTACTTCACTGAGCCCCTACGCAGACAAAGTTAGTGAAGTCTCCCGCGCTATTAAACGTCACGTTACTTCACTGAGCCCCCTACACAGACAAAGTTAGCGAAGTCTCCCACGCTATTAAACGTCACGTTACTTCGCTGAGCTCCTACACAGACAAAGTTAGAGAAGTCTCCCACGCTATTAAACGTCACGTTACTTCGCTGAGCCCTGACACAGACAAAGTTAGCGAAGTCTCCCACGCTATTAAACGTCACGTTACTTCGCTGAGCCCTGACACAGACAAAGTTAGCGATGTCTCCCACGCTATTAAACGTCACGTTACTTCGCTGAGCCCCTACGCAGACAAAGTTAGCGAAGTCTCCCACGCTATTAAACGTCACGTTACTTCACTGAGCCCCTACACAGACAAAGTTAGCGAAGTCTCCCACGCTATTAAACGTCACGTTACTTCGCTGAGCCCCTACGCAGACAAAGTTAGCGAAGTCTCCCACGCTATTAAACGTCACGTTACTTCACTGAGTCCTGACACAGACAAAGTTAGCGAAGTCTCCCAAGCTATTAAACGTCACGTTACTTCACTGAGCCCCTACACAGACAAAGTTAGCGAAGTCTCCCACGCTACTAAACGTCACGTTACTTCACTGAGCCCCTACACAGACAAAGTTAGCGAAGTCTCCCACGCTATTAAACTTCACGTTACTTCGCTGAGCCCCTACACAGACAAAGTTAGCGAAGTCTCCCACGCTGTTAAACGTCACGTTACTTCACTGAGCCCCTACACAGACAAAGTTAGTGATGTCTCCCACGCTGTTAAACGTCACGTTACTTCGCCGAGCCCCTACACAGACAAAGTTAGCGAAGTCTTCCACGCTATTAAACGTCACGTTACTTCACTGAGCCCCTACACAGACAAAGTTAGCGAAGTCTCCCACGCTATTAAACGTCACGTTACTTCGCTAAGCCCCTACGCAGACAAAGTTAGCGAAGTCTCCCACGCTATTAAACGTCACGTTACTTCACTGAGCCCCCTACACAGACAAAGTTAGCGAAGTCTCCCACGCTATTAAACGTCACGTTACTTCGCTGAGCCCCTACACAGACAAAGTTAGCGAAGTCTCCCACGCTATTAAACGTCCCGTTACTTCACTGAGCCCCTACACAGACAAAGTTAGCGAAGTCTCCCACGCTATTAGACGTCACGTTACTTCACTGAGCCCCTACACAGACAAAGTCAGCGAAGTCTCCCACGCTATTAAACGTCACGTTACTTCACTGAGCCCCTACACAGACAAAGTTAGCGAAGTCTCCCAAGCTATTAAACGTCACGTTACTTCACTGAGCCCCTACACAGACAAAGTTAGCGAAGTCTTCCACGCTACTAAACGTCACGTTACTTCACTGAGCCCCTACACAGACAAGGTTAGCGAAGTCTCCCACGATAATAAACGTCACGTTACTTCACTGAGCCCCCTACACAGACAAAGTCAGCGAAGTCTCCCACGCTATTAAACGTCACGTTACTTCACTGAGCCCCTACACAGACAAAGTTAGCGAAGTCTCCCACGCTATTAAACGTCACGTTACTTCACTGAGCCCCTACACAGACAAAGTTAGCGAAGTCTCCCACGCTATTAAACGTCACGTTACTTCACTGAGCCCCTACACAGACAAAGTTAGCGAAGTCTCCCACGCTATTAAACGTCACGTTACTTCACTGAGCCCCTGACACAGACAAAGTTAGCGAAGTCTCCCACGCTATTAAACGTCACGTTACTTCACTGAGCCCCTGACACAGACAAAGTTAGCGAAGTCTCCCACGTTATTAAACGTCACATTACTTCGCCGAGCCCCTACGCAGACAAAGTTAGCGAAGTCTCCCACGCTGTTAAACGTCACGTTACTTCACTGAGCCCCTACACAGACAAAGTTAGTGATGTCTCCCACGCTGTTAAACGTCACGTTACTTCGCCGAGCCCCTACACAGACAAAGTTAGCGAAGTCTCCCACGCTAATAAACGTCACGTTACTTCACTGAGCCCCCTACACAGACAAAGTCAGCGAAGTCTCCCATGCTAATAAACGTCGCGTTACTTCACTGAGCCCCTACACAGACAAAGTTAGCGAAGTCTCCCACGCTATTAATCGTCACGTTACTTCACTGAGCCCCCTACACAGACAAAGTTAGCGAAGTCTCCCACGCTATTAATCGTCACGTTACTTCGCTGAGCCCCTACACGGACAACAGGCTGAGCTGCTGCCGGTGGTCCGATCCAACCCGGTGCGAAACGCAAACGGTGAAGTCACCGATGATGGCTCAACGTTGGGCCCAAGCACCAAATGCCGGCATTCACTTGGGAGGCCGCGGGGTTCACTGCGGCACGCCCTGATCGATCGCTCGCCCGCTCTCCACCACAGATTCCGCAGGAGTTTAAGGAATACTACAACAGCCTGTACGTGCAGTACTTGAAGGACCATTCGGACTCCATCAAGACCGCGCTAATTGCTTTCCACAAGGGGGTGAGCGCTCGCACGCACGCTCGCTCACCTGCTCACTCAATCGCTCACCCACCCACTCCACCCACTCACCCGCCCGCTCACCCTCCCACCCACTCACCCTCCCACCCACTCACCCACCCACTCACCCTCCCACCCACTCACCCACTCACTCACCTACCCACCCACCCCACTCACCAACCCACCAACCCACCCGCTCACCCGCTCACCCGCTCACCCACCCACTCACCCACTCACTCACCCACTTACCCACCCACTCACTCGCCTACCCACCCACCCCACTCACCAACTCACTCACCCACTCACTCACCCGCTCACCCACCCGCTCACCAACTCACTCACCCACCCACCCTCCCACCCACCCACTCACCCACCCACTCACTCACATACCCACCCACCCCACTGACCAACTCACCCACTCACTCACCCACCCAGTCACTCACCCACTCACCCACTCACTCACCCACCCACCCCATTCACCAACTCACTCACCCACTCACCCCTCCACCCACTCACCCACCCACCCACTCACTCACTCACCTACCCACCCACCCCACTCACCAACTCACTCACCCACTCACCCTCCCACTCACGCACCCACCCACTCACTCACCTACCCACCCACCCCACTCACCAACTCACCTACCCACTCACCCACCCACTCACCCTCCCACCAGCCCTCCAACCCACCCACCCCTCCCACCCACTCACCCTCCCACTCACCAACTCACCCACCCACTCACCCTCCCACCAACCCTCCCACCCACCCACTCACCCTCCCACCTACCCACTCATTCACCCGCTCACCGCCCGTGTGTATCTCCCTCTCTCTCTCTCTGCGCAGCTCAACTGCTGTGGTGCAGGCAAACTGTCCAGTGCCTTCTCAACGCTGGACCCCGGCCTCTGCCCCAACGCCAAGAACTTCTTGGAAGCGGTGGTCAACCCGGACATGGTGAGTCGGAGTGGTTGTGGCCGAGGAGAGTCGGTGGAGCGGGGTGGGTGAGTCTGTGGGTGAGTGTGTGAGTGAGTGTGTGAGTGAGTCTGTGGGTGAGTGAGTCTGTGGGTGAGTGAGTGTGTGAGTGAGTCTGTGGGTGGGTGAGTATGTGAGTGAGTGAGTGAGTGTGTGAGTGTATCTGTGGGTGCGTGAGTGTGTGAGTGAGTCTGTGGGTGAGTCTGTGGGTGAGTGTGTGAGTGAGTCTGTGGGTGAGTGTGCGGGTGAGTCTGTGGGTGAGTGTGCGGGTGAGTATGTGGGTGAGTCTGTGAGTCTGTGGGTGAGTGAGTCTGTGGGTGAGTGAGTCTGTGGGTGAGTGTGTGAGTGAGTCTGTGGGTGAGTCGGGGGGTGAGTGAGTGGGTGAGTCTGTGGGGGAGTGAGTCTGTGGGTGAGTGTGTGAGTGAGTCTGTGGGTGAGTGAGTCTGTGGGTGAGTGTGTGAGTGAGTCTGTGGGTGAGTCTGTGGGTGAGTGTGTGAGTGAGTCTGTGGGTGAGTCTGTGGGTGAGTGGGTGGGTGAGTCTGTGGGTGAGTGTGTGAGTGAGTCTGTGGGTGGGTGTGTGAGTGAGTCTGTGGGTGAGTGTGTGAGTGAGTCTGTGGGTGAGTGAGTCTGTGAGTGAGTGTGCGGGTGAGTCTGTGGGTGAGTGAGTGGGTGAGTAAGTGGGTGAGTGTGTGAGTGAGTCTGTGGGTGAGTGTGTGAGTGAGTCTGTGGGTGAGTGAGTCTGTGGGTGAGTGAGTCTGTGGGTGAGTGTGTGGGTGAGTGTGTGTGAGTGTGTGTGGGTGGGCAGGCGTCTATGACGTCTCCTGCCCATTTGGCAGAGCCAGGAGATTGAATCTCTACCCTCGGGGCTCCTCCAGAAACAACAAAAAGCCACTACGGGTGGCCACGTGGAATGTTCGAACGCTCACTGCGGAGGAGAGGCTGCCACTCCTCTGTCGGGAGCTGGACCGGTACCGCCTGGATCTCTGTGGCATTCAGGAGGTCCGGTGGACCGGCTCTGGCTCATGCTACCATGAGGGGTGGACAGTCCTCTACTCGGGGCAGCAGACTGCCAAACAACAGGGTGTGGCTCTTCTTTTGAACAAAATAATGAAGGGGGCGTGGGAGCATGCAGGCTACTTTGGGCTTGCTTTCCCATAAACCAGAGGCGAGGAGTGGTGGTTGTGGTTACTTATGCCCCCACCGAAGATAAACATTCGTGATGGGATGCAGGCAAGGCCGATGAGTCAGATGCCTTCTATGACCTGTCACAGGTGCTGGCTAAAGTGGCCCCTCGGGATAGAGTCATCTTGTTGGGTGACTTCAATGCCCGAGTTGGTCATGATGCTGGCACCTGGTCTGGAGTAATTGGAAGGCATGGGCCAGATCAGCTCAATAACAACGGTAGGAGGCTGCTAGATTGTTGTGCAGCCCATGGGCTTGTAATTACCAACACGCTGTTCCGGCATCAGCGCATCCACACAACATCATGGATGGATGCCGGGTCCAAGCAAGAACATCTGCTGGACTACATATTGACGGAACAGCGGATGCGGGCCCATGTCCTTGACACCAGGACCTACCGTGGAGCTGATCTACCCTCTGACCATCGACTTGTCATCTGTAGGATGCGCCTGCCATTCTTTCACTCCGGCGGTTGGTGTACACCCAGGACCCCATTCTGACCTAAAGTGTCCTGGTCTCAGCTAACTGATGAAAGTTGCAAGCGATAATTTAATCTTTGCTTGCGGCTGGGGTTGGCATCGTCTCCCACTCCTCCTGATGTCGAGGGGAGATGGGCGAGGTTTAATACTGTGACTCATGCAGCTGCAATGGCTGCTTTGGGTTCGCGGTCCAGACCTCCCCAGAGACCCTGGCTGACAGAGGAGGTGTTCATGCTGGCTGAGCAAAAGTGACAGGCCCACTCTCATCGTCTACAGCATCCCACGTCAGAGAATGAGGAGGCTTACCGCAGCTTTCGCTCGGAGGTTCAGAGAGCCGTGAGGCGCTGCAAGGATGGGTGGTGGTCGCGAGTTGCTGAGGAGATGGAGTCTACCTCAATGGCCAGTGATCACAAATCTCTATTTAATTCCATAAAAAAGTAACCTGCAGCGCCACACCTATTACCATCATTAGGGGAAAAAACGGTGATCCAACCTCCGACCCCCAGGAACAGGTTTGCAGATTTTCTGAGCATGTGATGTCCTGGGGGAGGGGAAATCTCTCCACATGAAAAACATCGTGGGACAAAGTGGGGATGACCCTGCTGAGGCTGCGGTGCCTCAAATATTGGAAGAGGAAGTCACCCCCTATGAGTGGCTGTCTGAGGTGCCATCTGTTGAGGAAGCTCTGAAGGCGATCCAGATTCTGAGACCAGGAAAGGCACCGGGCAGAGATGATCTCCCAAGCGAAATGCTGAAGGAGGGTGGCGTTTGTGCACAGACTGCCCTACATGACATCATAACAACAGTCTGGACCACTGGATGGGTTCCGCAGGATTGGAAGGATGCCCTGGTGGTCCCCCTCTTTAAGAAGGGGGACCGCACAGACTGTAATAACTATAGGGGCATCTCACTCCTCAGTGTGCCGGGAAAGGTCTTGGCAGGGATTATTCAACATCGCCTTGCCAGGCACGCTGAGGAGAGGCTTGCGGAGCCCTAATGCGGTTTCAGGAAAGGGCGGTCCTGCACAGATGCCATATTTTATGTCCGTCTGCTACAGCAGCGGTGTAGGGAATTGACCTGGTCAAGGCCTATGCTACCATCAGTAGGCCTGGGCTCTGGGTTGTTCTTCGTGATTCGGAGTCACTGACCCTCTGCTCACACTCATTAAGGACCATCATGATGGTGAGCGGGCCCGGGTAAAACTACGTGGCTGGAGTTGGAGCCTTCAATAGCTGTACCGGAGGAATTTCCATTTGGTACAGATACAATGGGAGGCTGATTGATGCCCGGGTGCAGTCAAGGGATGGCTCCCTATTGCTCAACCATGTTTTGTATGCTGATGATTTGGTAATTGCTGCTCACTCAGAGGAGGAGTTGGAGGTGCTGCTGCTGAACCTGGAGCTTGCCACTAAGAGGTGGGGCCTTACCATCAGCCCCACCAAAACTAAGCACCTGCCTGGGTATTTTGTACCATCGGTGACTCCACCCCCACAACTCCCAATCGGTGATGGGGCAGTTGTGGAGAGAGTGGAGAGTTTACCATACCTGGGCAGTGTGCTCATGACCGGCTCTCTACACTTGCGAAACGTGGACCCCCCTAATGGAACATCTTCGCTGGTTAGAAACATTTAGGCTAGCCTGCCTATAATCCATCCTGGGTTTGACCAGGCTGGATTGTGTGAGGAGCTCACAAATCCTTGAAAGATCTGGGCAAGGTCCCATCAGTGAGCTCCTCTGGCAGGCAAGGCTGCGTTGGCTGGGTCATGTAGCCCGCATGCCCAGCCACTGCATGCCCAAACAGCTTTTGTTCAGCCGGATCGAGGGGCACGGCACGGGCTAGAGAAGAGATGGAGTGATGTGGTACAGGAGGACGTGGAGCTGAGTGGACTTGCCGATGACTGGTACCAGCGGTGTCAAGATCGGCCTCTGTGGAGGAGGCTCGTGAAGGACGCTATTGGGCAGTTGGAGGCAGTCGCCCTCCAACAACAACGGAGGGCGGAGGAGCGATGCTCACAACAACGAGCGGAGCACCGGGTTGCTAAAGCACAGCAAATTGGCACAGTAGGGGGCACAGGTGGTGCATCAGCCAGTCATCTCAGTCGTCTCAGTCAGTCGACCCGTGGCACCTGCTGGGTCTGCCCCGTGACCTCCTGCCAGTGGACGTTCGACACTTCACGTGGCCTCAAGGTGCACCTAGCCTGGCACAAGCGTCGTGGTGACGTCACCGCCACTTAGTGGTGAATGGCGGTTGTTTTTGTTGTTGTGAGTGGGTGTGTGTGTGGGTGAGTGTGTGGGTGAGTGTGTGGGTGAGTGTGTGGGTGAGTCTGTGGGTGAGTCTGTGGGTGAGTGTGTGGGTGAGTGTGTGAGTCTGTGTGTGTGTGTGTGAATGAGTGTGTGAGTCTGTATGTGAGTTTGTGTGTGAGTGAGTCTGTGTGTGTGAGTGTGTGAATGAGTGTGTGAGTGTGTGAGTCTGTGTGTGAGTGAGTCTGTGTGTGAGTGAGTCTGTGTGTGAGTCTGTGTGTGAGTGTGTGTGTGAGTGTGTGAGTGAGTGTGAGTGTGTGAGTGAGTCTGTGGGTGAGTCTGTGTGTGTGAGTGTGTGGGTGAGTGTGTGAGTCTGTGAGTGAGTCCCGTGTGTGAGTCTGTGAGTGTGTGAATGAGTGTGTGAGTCTGTGTGTGAGTGTGTGTGTGAGTCTGTGTGTGAGTGTGTGTGTGAGTGTGTGTGTGTGAGTGTGTGAGTGAGTATGTATTTGAGTCTCTGTGTGTTTGACTCCCCCTGTGCTTGCAGGACTGTAACAGCCGCATCGACGACATCTTCTCCCAGAGGGTCTACATCATCGCCGCTGTCGGCATCGGCGTCGGCGTTGTGATGGTGCGGTTACATCAGCACCATCGTCATCATCGTCAATTTCGCTATTCTCGTCATCGTTATCATCAACATCGTCATCATTATCAACATCGTCATCGTCGTCATCATCGTCATCAGTATCGTCATCATCATCGTCGTCATCGTCATCATCGGCGTCATCATCGGCGTCGTCATCGTCGTCATCGTCGTCATCGTCGTCAGCATCGTCATCAACATCGTCAGCATCGTCATCATCGTCAATTTCGTCATTGTCATCGTCATCATCGTCGTCGTCGTCATCATCGTCGTCGTCATCATCGTCGTCATTGTCGTCATCGTCGTCATCGTCGTCATTGTCGTCGTCATTGTCGTCATCGTCGTCAGCATCGTCATCATCATCATCAGCATCGTCATCATCGTCAATTTCGTCATTGTCGTCATCATCATCGTCATTGTCGTCATCGTCATCATCATCGTCGTCATCGGCGTCGTCATCGTCGTCATCGTCGTCATTGTCGTCAGCATCGTCATCAACATCGTCAGCATCGTCATCAACATCGTCAGCATCGTCATCATCGTCAATTTCGTCATTGTCATCGTCATCATCGTCATCATCGTCGTCATTGTCGTCATCGTCGTCATCGTCGTCATTGTCGTCGTCATTGTCGTCGTCATTGTCGTCATCGTCGTCAGCATCGTCATCATCATCATCAGCATCGTCATCATCGTCAATTTCGTCATTGTCGTCATCATCATCGTCATTGTCGTCATCGTCATCATCATTGTCGTCATCGGCGTCGTCATCGTCGTCATCGTCGTCATTGTCGTCAGCATCGTCATCAACATCGTCAGCATCGTCATCATCGTCAATTTCGTCATTGTCGTCAGCATCGTCATCATCATCGTCAGATCGTCATCGTCGTCATCATCGTCGTCGTCATCATCGTCATCATCGTCGTCGTCATCATCATCGTCAGCATGGCGAGCATCACTGACGCCGCCGGTGGTCCGCCCCGCAGGTCTTCGGCATGGTGTTCAGCATGCTGCTTTGCTGCGCCATCCGCCAGAGCCGAGCCTACATCTAGGCCTGGACTCGCGGAGGCACGCCGGGGACACCAGCGTGTCTAGGTGACTACAGCCCTACCACCACCTACCACCACCTACACCCCTACCACCACCTACACCCCTACCACCTACACCCCTACCACCACCTACACCCCTACCACCACCTACCACCACCTACCACCACCTACCACCACCTACACCCCTACCACCACCTACCACCACCTACACCCCTACCACCACCTACCACCACCTACACCCCTACCACCTACACCCCTACCACCTACACCACCTACCACCACCTACACCCCTACCACCACCTACACCCCTACCATCACCTACACCCCTACCACCACCTACCACCACCTACCACCACCTACCACCACCTACACCCCTACCACCTACACCCCTACCATCACCTACACCCCTTCTATCACCTACACCCCTAACATCACCTACACCCCTACCACCACCTACACCCCTTCTATCACCTACACCCCTACCACCACCTACACCCCTACCACCACCTACCACCACCTACCACCACCTACACCCCTACCACCACCTACCACCACCTACCACCACCTACACCCCTACCATCACCTACACCCCTACCACCACCTACCACCACCTACCACCACCTACACCCCTACCACCACCTACCATCACCTACACCCCTACCACCACCTACCACCACCTACCACCACCTACACCCCTACCATCACCTACACCCCTACCACCTACCATCACCTACACCCCTACCATCACCTACACCCCTACCACCACCTACACCCCTACCACCTACACCCCTACCACCAGCTACCACCACCTACACCCCTACCACCACCTACCACCACCTACACCCCTACCACCACCTACCACCACCTACACCCCTACCACCTACACCCCTACCATCACCTACACCCCTACCACCTACCATCACCTACACCCCTACCATCACCTACCACCACCTACCATCACCTACACCCCTACCACCACCTACCACCACCTACACCCCTACCACCACCTACACCCCCTACCACCTACACCCCTACCATCAACTACCATCACCTACACCCCTACCACCACCTACCACCACCTACACCCCTACCACCACCTACACCCCTACCACCACCTACACCCCCTACCACCTACACCCCTACCATCAACTACCATCACCTACACCCCTACCACCACCTACCACCACCTACACCCCTACCACCACCTACACCCCTACCACCACCTACACCCCTAACACCACCTACCACCACCTACACCCCTACCATCACCTACCATCACCTACACCCCTAACATCACCTACACCCCTAACATCACCTACACCCCTACCATCACCTACACCCCTACCACCACCTACACCCCTACCATCACTTACACCCATACCACCTACACCCCTACCATCACCTATACCCCTACCATCACCTACACCCATCCCCTACACCCCTACCATCTACACCTCTACCATCACCTACACCCATCATCGACACCCCTACCACCTACACCCCTACCACCTACACCGCTACCATCACCTACACCCCAACCATCACCTACACCCATCACCTACACCCCTACCATCAACTACACCCCTACCATCACCTACACCCCTACCATCACCTACACCCCTAGCACCTACACCCCTACCATCACCTACACCCCTACCACCTACACCCCTACCACCTACACCCCTACCACCTACACCCTTACCATCACCTACACCCCTAGCACCTACACCCCTAGCACCTACACCCCTACCATCAACTACACCCCTACCACCTACACCCCTACCATCACCTACACCCCTTCCATCAGCTACACCCCTACCATCACCTACACCCCTTCCATCACCTACACCCATCACCTACACCCCTACCACCTACACCCCTACCACCTACACCACTACCATCACCTACACCCCTACCACCTACACCCCTTCCATCACCTACACCCATCACCTACACCCCTACCACCTACACCCCTACCATCCCATCCACCGTGATGATGATGAGAGAGAGACGCAGATCCGCACTATACACAGACAAAGATCCCCCAGGTAGCCTCTAGCAGGGCTGTAGGGGCAAGTGCTGTTAGTAGCGAGTAGCAGCACCTATACACAGACAAAGATCCCCCGTGTAGCCTCTAGCAGGGCTGTAGGAGCAAGTGCTGTTAGTAGCGAGTAGCAGCAGCACCTACACACAGACAAAGATCCCCCGTGTAGCCTCTAGCAGGGCTGTAGGGGCAAGTGCTGTCAGTAGCGAGTAGCAGCAGCACCTACACACAGACAAAGATCCCACGTGTAGCCTCTAGCAGGGCTGTAGGGGCAAGTGCTGTTAGTAGCGAGTAGCAGCAGCACCTATACACAGACAAAGACCCCCCGTGTAGCCTCTAACAGGGCTGTAGGGGCAAGTGCTGTTAGTAGCGAGTAGCAGCAGCACCTATACACAGACAAAGATCCCCCGTGTAGCCTCTAGCAGGGCTGTAGGGGCAAGTATTGTTAGTAGCGAGTAGCAGCAGCACCTACACACAGACAAAGATCCCCTGTGTAGCCTCTAACAGGGCTGTAGGGGCAAGTGTTGTTAGTAGCGAGTAGCAGCAGCACCTACACACAGACAAAGATCCCCCGTGTAGCATCTAACAGGGCTGTAGGGGCAAGTGCTGTTAGTAGCGAGTAGCAGCAGCACCTATACACAGACAAAAATCCCCCGTGTAGCCTCTAGCAGGGCTGTAGGGGAAAGTGCTGTCAGTAGCGAGTAGCAGCTATACACAGACAAAGATCCCCCAGGTAGCCTCTAGCAGGGCTGTAGGGGCAAGTGCTGTCAGTAGCGAGTAGCAGCAGCAGCACCTATACACAGACAAAGATCCCCCGTGTAGCCTCTAGCAGGGCTGTAGGGGAAAGTGCTGTCAGTAGCGAGTAGCAGCTATACACAGACAAAGATCCCCCAGGTAGCCTCTAGCAGGGCTGTAGGGGCAAGTGCTGTCAGTAGCGAGTAGCAGCAGCAGCACCTATACACAGACAAAGATCCCCCGTGTAGCCTCTAGCATGGCTGTAGGGGCAAGTGCTGTTAGTAGCGAGTAGCAGCAGCACCTACACACAGACAAAGATCCCCCGTGTAGCCTCTAACAGGGCTGTAGGGGCAAGTGCTGTTAGTAGCGAGTAGCAGCAGCACCTATACACAGACAAAGATCCCCCGTGTAGCCTCTAGCAGGGCTGTAGGGGCAAGTGCTGTTAGTAGCGAGTAGCAGCAGAGCCTACACACAGACAAAGATCCCCCGTGTAGCCTCTAACAGGGCTGTAGGGGCAAGTGCTGTTAGTAGCGAGTAGCAGCAGCGCCTATACACAGACAAAGATCCCCCGTGTAGCCTCTAGCAGGGCTGTAGGGGCAAGTGCTGTTAGTAGCAAGTAGCAGAAGCACCTATACACAGACAAAGATCCCCCGTGTAGCCTCTAGCAGGGCTGTAGGGGCAAGTGCTGTTAGTAGCGAGTAGCAGCAGCAGCAGCACCTATACACAGACAAAGATCCCCCGTGTAGCCTCTAGCAGGGCTGTAGGGGCAAGTGCTGTTAGTAGCGAGTAGCAGCAGCAGCAGCACCTATACACAGACAAAGATCCCCCGTGTAGCCTCTAGCAGGGCTGTAGGGGCAAGTGCTGTTAGTAGCGAGTAGCAGCAGCAGCACCTATACACAGACAAAGATCCCCCGTGTAGCCTCTAACAGGGCTGTAGGGGCAAGTGCTGTTAGTAGCGAGTAGCAGCAGCACATAGACAAAGATCCCCCAGGTAGCCTCTAGCAGGGCTGTAGGGGCAAGTGCTGTCAGTAGCGAGTAGCAGCAGCAGCACCTATACACAGACAAAGATCCCCCGTGTAGCCTCTAGCATGGCTGTAGGGGCAAGTGCTGTTAGTAGCGAGTAGCAGCAGCACCTACACACAGACAAAGATCCCCCGTGTAGCCTCTAACAGGGCTGTAGGGGCAAGTGCTGTTAGTAGCGAGTAGCAGCAGCACCTATACACAGACAAAGATCCCCCGTGTAGCCTCTAGCAGGGCTGTAGGGGCAAGTGCTGTTAGTAGCGAGTAGCAGCAGAGCCTACACACAGACAAAGATCCCCCGTGTAGCCTCTAACAGGGCTGTAGGGGCAAGTGCTGTTAGTAGCGAGTAGCAGCAGCACCTATACACAGACAAAGATCCCCCGTGTAGCCTCTAGCAGGGCTGTAGGGGCAAGTGCTGTTAGTAGCAAGTAGCAGAAGCACCTATACACAGACAAAGATCCCCCGTGTAGCCTCTAGCAGGGCTGTAGGGGCAAGTGCTGTTAGTAGCGAGTAGCAGCAGCAGCAGCACCTATACACAGACAAAGATCCCCCGTGTAGCCTCTAGCAGGGCTGTAGGGGCAAGTGCTGTTAGTAGCGAGTAGCAGCAGCAGCAGCACCTATACACAGACAAAGATCCCCCGTGTAGCCTCTAGCAGGGCTGTAGGGGCAAGTGCTGTTAGTAGCGAGTAGCAGCAGCAGCACCTATACACAGACAAAGATCCCCCGTGTAGCCTCTAGCAGGGCTGTAGGGGCAAGTGCTGTTAGTAGCGAGTAGCAGCAGCACCTATACACAGACAAAGATCCCCCGTGTAGCCTCTAGCAGGGCTGTAGGGGCAAGTGCTGTTAGTAGCGAGTAGCAGCAGCACCTATACACAGACAAAGATCCCCCGTGTAGCCTCTAGCAGGGCTGTAGGGGCAAGTGCTGTTAGTAGCGAGTAGCAGCAGCGCCTCCACCACCACAGCCGGCCACCTCTGTCACCCCCAGTGGCGATGTTTACTCCGCACTAATCCCAGCGTTTGTGTTTGTGTGTGTTTGTGCGTGTGTTTGTGTGTGTGTGTTTGTGTGTCTGTGTGTGTGTTTGTGTGTGTGTGTTTGTGTGTGTGTTTGTGTGTGTTGTGTGTGTCTGTGTGTTTGTGTGTGTTTGTGTGTGTGTTTGTGTGTGTGTTTGTGTGTGTGTGTTTCTGTGTCTGTGTGTGTATGTATCTGTGTGTGTGTTTCTGTGTCTGTGTGTGTGTATCTGTGTGTGTGTTTCTGTGTGTGTGTATGTATCTGTGTGTGTGTGTATGTATCTCTGTGTGTGTGTGTATGTATCTCTGTGTGTGTGTTTCTGTGTGTGTGTATGTATCTCTGTGTGTGTGTATCTGTGTGTGTGTTTCTGTGTGTGTGTATGTATCTGTGTGTGTGTGTTTCTGTGTGTGTGTGTATCTGTGTGTGTGTGTATCTGTGTGTGTGTATCTGTGTTTGTGTGTGTTTGTGTGTGTGTATGTATCTGTGTGTGTTTCTGTGTTTGTGTGTGTGTGTATGTATCTGTGTGTGTGTTTGTGTGTGTGTATGTATCTGTGTGTGTATCTGTGTGTATGTTTCTGTGTGTGTTTGTGTGTGTGTGTATGTATCTGTGTGTGTGTGTCTGTGTGTGTATCTGTGTTTGTGTGTGTATCTGTGTGTGTATCTGTGTTTGTGTGTGTATCTGTGTGTGTATCTGTGTGTGTATCTGTGTGTGTGTTTCTGTGTGTGTGTATCTGTGTGTGTGTATCTGTGTGTGTGTGTGTTTGCGTGTGTTTCTATGTGTATGTATCTGTATGTGTGTGTGTCTATGTGTATGTATCTGTGTGTGTGTATCTATCTGTGTGTGTATGTGTGTGTGTATCTGTGTGTGTATGTTTCTGTGTTTCTGTGTTTGTGTGTCGCAGGACCGGAGTGGAGGGAGTTTTTTCTTTTTGTACGGATCAAGACCATTGCAGAATCCTCTGCAACGGCTCTAAAGACACACACACAGACACACACATATAGACACACACACATACACACACACACAGACACACACACACATACACACACACAGATACACACACACACATACACACACACAGACACACACATACATACACACAGACACACACACACACAGACACACACACACACACGCATACACACAGACACACACAGATAAACACACACACAGATACACACACACAGACACACACACATACAGACACACACACATACAGACACACAGACACACACACATACACAGACACACACACACACATACACACACAGACACACACACATAGACACACACAGACATACACACATATATACACATATATATAAACCGTGTACACACATATATATAACGTGTAGGAGGGAGTGGACGAGGAGGGAGGATGGGGAGGAGGAATGAGTAGGTGGAGGAGGAGGTGATGGTGGTGAAGGTGGTGGTGAAGTTGATGGTGGTGAAGGTAGTGGTGGTGAAGGTGGTGGTGGTGGTGGTGGTGAAGGTGGTGGTGGTGAAGATGGTGGTGGTGATGGTCAGCGGTGCCACTGAGTAGCGTTTCAGAGTGAATTAAACAATCGATGTAAGGGTAGTAAATATTACCCTGCCACTCACCCAGCCACTCACCCACTCACCCACCCAGCCACTCACCCACTCACCCACCCAGCCACTCACCCCCTCACCCACCCAGCCACTCATCCCCTCACCCACCCACCCAGCCGCTCACCCCCTCACTCAGCCAGCCACTTGCCCAGTCACCCACCCATCCACTCACCCACTAACCCACCCTTCCACTCACCCACCCATCCACTCACCCACTCACCCACCCACCCACTCACCCACTCACTCACTCACCCACTCACCCACCCACCCACTCACCACCCACCCACCCACTCACTCACTCACCCACTCACCCACTCACCCATCCACTCACCACCCACCCACCCACTCACCACCCACCCACCCACCACCCACCCACCTGGACGCCTGTCGCCTCTCCCGGGACCGATTAGTGGGCAGCGCGCCCTTTGAGACGTTTTAGTTTTAGTTAGTGGGGGGGGTAGTTAGTGGGGGGGGTAGTTAGTGGGGGGTAGTTAGTGGGGGTGGGGTAGTTAGTTGGGGGTGTAGGTAATACTTTATTTTATTTTTAAACTTTTTGATTTAAGTTAACGATTTACGTTTTCTCTCTTAAAAAAATCACTCCAAGTGCTTGCCACGACTCCCCCCACTTCCACCCACCACTCACCACCCACTCATCACCCACCCACCACTCCCCACCCACCCACCACTCCCCACCCACCACCCACCCACCACTCACCGCCCTTCCACCATCCACCACCCACCACTCACCCACCACCCACCCACCACTCACCCACCACTCCCCACCCAACACTCACCACCCACCCACTCACCACCCACCCACCACTCCCCACCCACCACCCACCCACCACTCCCCACCCACCACTCACCACCCACCCACCACTCACTCACCACCCATCCACCACCCACCACCCACCCACCACTCACCCATCACGCACCTCCCACCACCCACCCCCCACTCACCCACCACCCACCCACCACTCCCCACCCACCATTCACCACCCACCCACCGCCCATCCACCACCGACGACCCACCCACTCACCACCCACTCACCACCCACCCACCACTCCCCACCCACCACCCACCCACCACTCCCCACCCACCACTCACCACCCACCCACCACTCACTCACCACCCATCCAACACCCACCACCCACCACCCACCCACCACTCACCCATCACCCACCCACCACTCACCCACCACCCACCCACCACTCCCCACCCACCACTCCCCACCCACCGCCCATCCACCACCCACGACCCACCCACTCACCACCCACCCACCCACCACTCCCCACCCACCACCCATCCACCACCCACCACCCATCCACCACCCACGACCCACCCACTCACCACCCACCCACCACTCCCCACCCACCACCCATCCACCACCCACCACCCATCCACCACCCACCCACCACTCACCACCGACCCACCACCCACCCACCACCCACAAGGTAACCACGTGGTTACCACGTGGTTACCACGTGGTTACCACGTGTATACTGGGGCCGCGTGCCGAGTCTCTAGACATTGCCATCAAGTAGAGGTCCTGTCACGTGACACGTGCCCTGGGATTAGGACCCCCCCTACCACCCTCCCACCCACCCCTACCACCCACCCACCCACCCCTACCACCCACCCCTACCACCCACCCCTACCACTCACCCAGGGGCCAGGCCACGTGGCGTGAGGCATCGCCCTCTTCAGAGTGAGCGGACGGCGCGTCCCGAGGGTGTCACGTGTCCACGTGGTGAGGTGTCACATGTCCACGTGGTGAGGTGTCACGTGTCCACGTGGTGAGGTGTCACGTGTCCACGTGGTGATGTGTCACGTGTCCACGTGGTGAGGTGTCACGTGTCCACGTGGTGATGTGTCACGTGTCCTCGTGGTGATGTATCACGTGTCCACGTGGTGAGGTGTCACGTGTCCACGTGGTGAGGTGTCACGTGTCCACGTGGTGAGGTGTCACGTGTCCCACGTGGTGAGGTGTCACGTGTCCACGTGGTGAGGTGTCACGTGTCCACGTGGTGAGGTGTCACGTGTCCCACGTGGTGATGTGTCGCCTGTCCACGTGGTGAGGTGTCACCTGTCCCACGTGGTGCGGTGTCACGTGTCCACGTGGTGAGGTGTCACGTGTCCCACGTGGTGAGGTGTCACGTGTCCACGTGGTGATGTATCACGTGTCCCACGTGGTGAGGTGTCACGTGTCCACGTGGTGATGTGTCACGTGTCCACGTGGTGAGGTGTCACGTGTCCACGTGGTGATGTGTCACGTGTCCACGTGGTGAGGTGTCACCTGTCCACGTGGTGCTGTGTCACGTGTCCCCGTGGTGAGGTGTCACGTGTCCCACGTGGTGATGTGTCACGTGTCCACGTGGTGAGGTGTCACGTGTCCCACGTGGTGAGGTGTCACGTGTCCACGTGGTGATGTGTCACGTGTCCACGTGGTGATGTATCACGTGTCCACGTGGTGAGGTGTCACGTGTCCACGTGGTGCGGTGTCACGTGTCCCACGTGGTGAGGTGTCACGTGTCCACGTGGTGATGTGTCACGTGTCCCACGTGGTGAGGTGTCACGTGTCCACGTGGTGATGTATCACGTGTCCACGTGGTGAGGTCTCGCGTGTCCACGTGGTGATGTATCACGATAAATAAAGGACGAGTGGATGTTAAGGGGTCACTGTGTGCGGTCTGTGGCTGATGAGTGGCGTGAGTTCACTACCTCGCCTGGTACGCAGGAGGGCGTGGGTTCGATCCCGAACCCTGACGCCTACTGCTGCTGCTGCTGTATATGTGGAGTCTGCGTCTCTCTCTCATCTGCATCATCATCATCAGGGTGTCTAGGAGATGTTGACTACCTCGCCTGGTGTGCAGGAGGGCGTGGGTTCGATCCTCCTACCGGACTTGAGAATCGACGTCACCACGCGCGTGACGGAATTATTTGTCTGCTGCTACAAATTTCCACTCGACGACGATGTTGTTGGTGATGTTGGTGATGTTGGTGATGTTGGTGATGACGGTGATGACGGTGATGACGGTGATGTTGTTGGTGATGATGGTGGTGATGTTGGTGATGATGTTGGTGATGATGTTGGTGATGTTGGTGGTGATGTTGGTAGTGATGATCATGGTGATGTTGGTAATGATGTTGGTGATGTTGGTGATGACGATGATGTTGGTGATGTTGGTGATGTTGGTGATGTTGGTGATGTTGGTGATGTTGGTGGTGATGTTGTTGGTGATGATGTTGGTGATGATGTTGGTGGTGATGTTGGTGGTGATGTTGGTGATGATGTTGGTGTTGGTGATGATGATGTTGGTGATAAGAGATGGAGTGATGGGTGAGTGGGTGAATGACACGGGCTAGAGAAGAGATGGAGTGATGGGTGGGTGAGTGAGTGGGTGAGTGTGTGAGTGACACGGGCTAGAGAAGAGATTGAGTGATGGGTGAGTGGGTGAGTTTGTAGGTGAGTGTGTGAGTGACACGGGCTAGAGAAGAGATGGAGCGATGGGTGGGTGAGTGGGTGAGTGTGTGAGTGACACGGGCTAGAGAAGAGATGGAGTGATGGGTGGGTGGGTGAGTGTGTGAGTGAGTGAGTGTGTGACACGGGCTAGAGAAGAGATGGAGCGATGGGTGGGTGAGTGAGTGGGTGAGTGTGTGAGTGACACGGGCTAGAGAAGAGATGGAGTGATGGGTGAGTGGGTGGGTGAGTGACACGGGCTAGAGAAGAGATGGAGTGATGGGTGGGTGGGTAAGTGTGTGAGTGAGTGAGTGACACGGGCTAGAGAAGAGATGGAGTGATGTGGTACAGGAGACACGGGGCTAGAGAAGAGATGGAGTGATGTGGTACAGGAGGACGTGGAGCTGAGTGGACTTGCCGATGACTGGTACCAGCGGTGTCAAAATCGGCCTCTGTGGAGGAGGCTCGTGAAGGACGCTGCTACTGGGCAGTCGGAGGCAGTCGCCCTCCAACAACAACGGAGGGCGGAGGAGCGACGCTCACAACAACGAGCGGAGCGCCGGGTGGCTAAAGCACAGCAGGTTGGCACAGTAAGGGGGGCACAGGTGGTGCATCAGCCAGTCATCTCAGTCATCTCAGTCGACCCGTGGCACCTGCTGGGTCTGCCCCGTGACCTGCGGGGGCCGACATCCACCCCCTCCACTCCCCCCTCCTCCTCGTCGCCCCCCTCCTCCCCCCCCCCCCCCCCCACCAGTGCCCTGAGGGACATCCCTCACGGGCTGGCTCACCACCGCCCGGGGTTACCCCGCACGCTCCCGCGCACACCGCCTCAGAAAGCGGACGCGGTGTCGTGAACGCTCTCGCCCCTGCGGGCGCTTGTTACCGACGCACGCGCACAGATGGCACCGCGCCGACACTCCGCACCAAAGTTTATTGACGGCGCGTTCCGAGAAAAACCCCTCGCGTGCGCGCATGGCGCGGAGCAAAATATTCCACGAGCAGGGCCTAGCCCCTCACCACCCAATCCCTTGGGTGTAGCCTCACTCGATTCCTCGCCTCGCGGACACGCTCACGGCGTCGCAGCGACACTGCGGGAGTCGGAGGGACGGCGATCAGAGAGAGAGAGAGGGAGGGAGGGGGGCTCTGCCTCGGGTCGACTCGGAGCGTCTCATTGATGCTAGCGTCTAGCGTCTCACGGACGCTAGACTCACGCTAGCGTCTCACACTAGACGCTAGCGAGTGCACATGCTAGCGTCTCACCGACGCAAGCCGCCAGCGTCTAGCGTCTCATGGATGCTTGCGAGCGGACTCGCTAGCATCTCACAGACGCTAGCCGCTAGCGTCTGTGAGATGCTAGCCGCTAGCGTCCTTGAGACGCTAGCGGCTAGCGTCTCAAGGACACTAGCCGCTAGCGTCTAGCTTAAGACGCTAGCGTCTAGGGTCTCACGGACGCTAGCGTCTAGGGTCTCACGGACGCTAGCGTCTAGGGTCTCACGGACGCTAGCGTCTAGGGTCTCACGGACGCTAGCGTCTAGGGTCTCACGGACGCTAGCGTCTAGGGTCTCACGGACGCTAGCGTCTAGCGTCTCACGGACGCTGGCGTCTAGCGTCTCACGGACGCTGGCGTCTAGCGTCTCACGGACGCTGGCGTCTAGCGTCTCACGGACGCTGGCGTCTAGCGTCTCACGGACGCTGGCGTCTAGCGTCTCACGGACGCTGGCGTCTAGCGTCTCACGGACGCTGGCGTCTAGCGTCTCACGGACGCTGGCGTCTAGCGTCTCACGGACGCTGGCGTCTAGCGTCTCACGGACGCTGGCGTCTAGCGTCTCACGGACGCTGGCGTCTAGCGTCTCACGGACGCTGGCGTCTAGCGTCTCACGGACGCTGGCGTCTAGCGTCTCACGGACGCTGGCGTCTAGCGTCTCACGGACGCTGGCGTCTAGCGTCTCACGGACGCTGGCGTCTAGCGTCTCACGGACGCTGGCGAGTGAGGCCGCGAGTCGCTCCTGACGTCTGGACGGTCGGAGGGGAAGTCCACCCGGAGGGGAAGTCCACCCGGAGGGGAAGTCCACCCGGAGGGGAAGTCCACCCGGAGGGGAAGTCCACCCGGAGGGGAAGTCCACCCGGAGGGGAAGTCCACCCCGAGCCGTTTGTAATGTTAGTTGGTCTGTTGGGGGGGGGAGGGGGGATCGGCCAATCTCCTGGAACCGGGAAACCGTGGGGCGACCCGCTAGGGGCCCTTCGGATGAAAACCCGTGGTGCCAGGCGATCCCCCCGCTGGGACCCTACGTGTGTGTGTACACGCTGTGTGTGTGTACACTGTGTGTGTGTACACTGTGTGTGTGTACACGCTGTGTGTGTGTACACGCTGTGTGTGTGTGTACACTGTGTGTGTGTGTGTACACTGTGTGTGTGTGCACACTGTGTGCACACTGTGTGTACACTGTGTGTGTGTACACTGTGTGTGTGTACACTGTGTGTGTGTACACTGTGTGTGTGTACACTGTGTGTGTGTACACACACAGTGTGTGTACACACACACAGTGTGTGTACACACACTGTGTGTGTGTACACTGTGTGTGTGTGTACACTGTGTGTACAGTGTGTGTGTGTACACAGTGTGTGTGTGTACACGCTGTGTGTGTGTGTGTACACTGTGTGTGTGTACACTGTGTGTGTGTACACTGTGTGTGTACACGCTGTGTGTGTACACACACTGTGTGTATACACTATGTGTGTGCACACACACACATAGTGTACACACACATAGTGTGTACACTATGTGTGTGTACACGCTGTGTGTGTGTACACTGTGTGTGTGTACACTGTGTGTGTACACTGTGTGTGTGTACACTGTGTGTGTGTACACTGTGTGTGTGTACACTGTGTGTGCGTGTACACTGTGTGTGTGTACACTGTGTGTGTGTACACTGTGTGTGCGTGTACACTGTGTGTGTGTACACTGTGTGTGTGTGTGTACACGCTGTGTGTGTACACGCTGTGTGTGTACACTGTGTGTGTACACAGTGTGTGTACACAGTGTGTGTACACTGTGTGTGTACACTGTGTGTGTACACTGTGTGTGTACACTGTGTGTGTACACAGTGTGTGTACACACGCTGTGTGTGTACACTGTGTGTGTGTACACTGTGTGTGTGTACACTGTGTGTGTGTACAATGTGTGTGTGTACACTGTGTGTGTGTGTGTACACTGTGTGTGTGTGTGTACACTGTGTGTGTGTGTGTACACTGTGTGTGTGTGTACACTGTGTGTGTACACTGTGTGTGTGTGTACACTGTGTGTACACTGTGTGTGTACACACTGTGTGTGTGTACACACTGTGTGTGTGTACACACTGTGTGTGTGTGTACACTGTGTGTGTGTACACGCTGTGTGTGTGTACACTGTGTGTGTGTACGCTGTGTGTGTACACACTGTGTGTGTGTGTGTACACGCTGTGTGTGTGTGTACACGCTGTGTGTGTGTACACTGTGTGTGTGTGTGTACACGCTGTGTGTGTGTACACTGTGTGTGTGTGTACACTGTGTGTGTACACTGTGTGTGTGTACACTGTGTGTGTGTACACTGTGTGTGTACACTGTGTGTACACTGTGTGTGTGTGTGTACACACAGTGTACACACACACACACACAGTGTGTACACTGTGTGTGTGTGTACACTGCGTACACTGTGTGTACACTGTGTGTGTGTGTACACTGTGTGTGTGTGTACACTGTGTACACTGTGTGTACACTGTGTGTGTGTACACGCTGTGTGTCTGTACACGCTGTGTGTGTGTACACACTGTGTGTGTACACTGTGTGTGTACAATGTGTGTGTGTGTACACTGTATGTGTACACACACACACAGTGTACACACACACAGTGTGTACACACACACACAGTGTGTGTGTACACACTGTGTGTGTGTGTACACTGTGTGTGTGTACACTGTGTGTGTACACTGTGTGTGTGTGTGTACACTGTGTGTGTGTACACTATGTGTGTACACTGTGTGTGTACACTGTGTGTGTGTACACTGTGTGTGTGTACACTGTGTGTGTGTACACTGTGTGTGTACACTGTGTGTGTACACGCTGTGTGTGTGTGTGTGTACACACACACACACTGTGTACACTGTGTGTACACTGTGTGTGTGTGTACACGCTGTGTGTGTGCTCGAGGCGTTCTTCATCCCATGGTCACCGTCACCTCCCTTCCACTCCGCCTGCAAGCCGACAACAAAAACAACAACGAGGAAGTGGGAGGGGGTGGGCGGGTGGGGGGGAGGGAGGGGGTGGGAGGGAGGGGGTGGGGGGTTTGTTGGGTGGGAGGGGTGAGAGGGGTGGGAGGGGTGGGAGGGAGGGGGTGGGTGGGAGGGGGTGGGGGAGGGCGTCACCTGGGGTTGCGTCACGGTGCCCACGTGACTTGCTAGTCGGAGTTTGCTTCTTGCCGAATGGCCCCGCACAGCATGGCGCTGATCACGAGGCCGGCGACCTGTGGTGGGGGAGGGGCACAACAGCAGCCAGGGGGCGCAGTGGGAAGTACAGGGGGGACGATGACGATGACGATGTTGATGATGACGACGATGACGATGACGACGATGACGACGATGATGATGATGACGACGATGACGATGATGACGTAACGCACCATCATGACGCTGAAGCCGATGCCGACAGCGGCGATGATGTAGACCCTCTGGGAGAAGATGTCGTCGATGCGGCTGTTACAGTTCTGCAAGCACAGGGGGAGTCAAACACACGGAGACTCACACACAGACTCAAACACAGACTCACACACACACTCACACACACACTCACACACACGGAGACTCACACACACACTCACTCACACACTCACACACACACTCACTCACACACTCACACACTCACACACACACTCACACACTCACTCACACACTCACACACAGACTCACACACACACTCACACACACACACGGAGACTCACACACACACTCACACACACACACTCACACACACTCACACACTCACACACTCACACACAGACTCACACACTCACTCACACACTCACTCACACACTCACTCACACACTCACTCACACACACACACTCACACACACACTCACACACACACACTCACACACACACTCACTCACACTCACTCACACACTCACTCACACACAGACTTACACACACACTCACACACAGACTCACACACACTCACACACACACTCACACACACACTCACTCACACACACACTCACTCACACACTCACACACACACACGGAGACTCACACACACACTCACACACACACTCACTCACACACTCACACACAGACTCACACACAGAGACTCACACACAGACTCACACACACTCACATACTCACTCACACTCTCACACAACAACAACAACAACAACCGCCATTCGCCACTAAGTGGCGGTGACGTCACCACCACGCTTGTGCCAGGCTATGTGCACCGTGAGGCCACGTGAAGTGTCGAATGCACGCTGGCAGGAGGTCACGGGGCAGACCCAGGTGCCAAGGGTCGACTGACTGAGATGACTGAGATGACTGGCTGATGCACCACCTGTGCCCCCTACTGTGCCAACCTGCTGTGCTTTAGCCACCCGGCGCTCCGCTCGTTGTTGTGAGCGTCACTCCTCCGCCCTCCATTGTTGTTGGAGGGCGACTACCTCCAACTGCCCAGTAGCATCCTTCACGAGCCTCCTCCACAGAGGTCGATCTTGACACCGTTGGTACCAGTCATCGGCAAGTCCACTCAGCTCCACGTCCTCCTGTACCACATCACTCCATCTCTTCTCTAGCCCGTGCCGCGCCCGCTTAGCCCCCTCAATCCGGCCGAACAAAAGCTGTTTCGGCATGCGGTGGCTGGGCATGCGGGCTACATGACCCAGCCATCGCAGCCTTGCCCGCCGGAGCTCACCGATGGGACCTTGCCCAGATCTTTCAAGGATTTGTGAGCTCCTCACACAATCCAGTCTGGTTAAACCCAGGATGGATCGTAGGCAGGCCAGCCTAAATGTTTCTAACCGGCGACGATGTTCCATTAGGGGGGTCCACGTTTCGCAAGCGTAGAGAAGGGAGGGAATGACCGTGGCCGAGAAGACCTGAAGCTTAGTGCGGAGCGACAGACCAGGTAGCTTCCACACAGCGTTACGCAACCGATGAAAAGATATTGCCGCTCGACTGATTCGGAGTGAGACCTCTGCTGTTAAACTGGAGCCAGTCATAAGCACACTACCCAGGTATGGGAAACTCTCCACTCTCTCCACAACAGCCCCATCACCGATTGGGAGTTGTGGGGGTGGAGTGTCCGATGGTACAAAATACCCAGGCAGGTGCTTAGTTTTGGTGGGGCTGATGGTAAGGCCCCACCTCTTAGTGGCACGCTCCAGTCTCAGCAGCAGCGTCTCCAACTCCTCCTCTGACTGAGCAGCTATTACCAAATCATCAGCATACATAACGTGGTTGAGCAATAGGGAGCCATCCCTTGACCGCACCCGGGCATCGATCAGCCTCCCATTATATCTGTACCATGTGGAGATTCCCCCGGTACAGCTATTGAAGGCTTCACGAACTACGTGGTCAAAATAGATGTTAAATAATGTGGGAGCCAGAGGACATCCCTGTCGCACCCCAAGGTGTACAGGGAATGGCTCTGACTCCCGGCCACGTAGTTTTACCCGGGCCCGCTCACCATCATGAAGGTCCTTAATGATCGTGAGCAGAGGGTCAGGTACTCCAAAAGCACGAAGAACGACCCAGAGCCCAGGCCTACTGATGGTATCATAGGCCTTGACCAGGTCAATAAAGCAGAGATGTAGGTCTTGTTGGAATTCCCTACACCTCTGCTGTAGCAGACGGACAGAAAATATGGCATCTGTGCAGGACCGCCCTATCCTGAAACCGCATTGGGGCTCCGCAAGCCTCTCCTCAGCGTGCCTGGCAAGGCGATGCTGAATAATCCTTGCCAGGACCTTTCCCGGCACACTGAGGAGTGAGATGCCCCTGTAGTTGTTACAGTCTGTGCGGTCCCCCTTCTTAAAAAGGGGGACCACCAGGGCATCCTTCCAATCCTGCGGAACCCGTCCAGCAGCCCAGACCGTTGTTATGATGTCATATAGGGCAGTGTGTGCACAAACGCCACCCTCCCTCAGCATTTCGCTTGGGAGATCATCTCTGCCCGCTGCCTTTCCTGGTCTCAGACTCCGGATCGCCTTCAGTACTTCCTCAACAGATGGCACCTCAGCCAGCCACTCACAGGGGGTGACTTCTTCCAATATTTGAGGCACCGCAGCCTCAGCAGGGTCATCCTCACTTTGTGCCACAATGTTTTCCTGGCTGAGGGATTTTCCCTCCCCCAGGACCTCACAGAAATGCTCAGCAAATCTGCAAACCTGTTCCTGGCGGTCGGAGATTGGATCACCGTTTTTTCCCCTAATGATGGTAATAGGCGTGGCGCTGCAGGTTACTTTTTTGATGGAGTTAAATAGAGATTTGTGATCACGGGCCACTGAGGCAGACTCCATCTCCTCAGCAACCCGCGACCACCACCCATCCTTGCAGCGCCTCACGGCTCTCCGAACCTCCGAGCGAAGGCTGCGGTAAGCCTCCTCATTCTCTGACGTGGGATTCTGTAGCCGATGACAGTGGGCCTGTCGCTTTTTCTCAACCATCCTGAACACCTCTCTGGGGAGGTCTGGACCGCGTACCCAAAGCAACCATTGCAGCTGCATGAGTCACAGTCCTAAACCTCGCCCATTTACCCTCGACATCAGGAGGAGGCGGGGACGATGCCAATCCCAGCCGCAAGCAATGATGAAATTCTCGCTTGCAACTTTCATCAGATAACTGAGACCAGGCCACTTTAGGTCGGAATGGGGTCCTGGGTGTACACCCACCACCGGAGTAGAAGAATAGCAGGCGCATCTTACAGATGACTAGTCGATGGTCAGAGGGCAGATCAGCTCCACGGTAGGTCCTGGTGTCAAGGACATGGGCTCGCATCCGCTTGTCCGTCCCTATGTAGTCCAGCAGATGTTCTTGCTTGGACCCGGCATGCATCCATGATTTTGTGTGGATGCGCCGATGCCGGAACAGCGTGTTGGTAATTACAAGCCCATGGGCTGCACAAAAACCTAGCAGCCTCCTACCGTTGTTATTGAGCTGATCTGGCCCATGCCCTCCAATCACTCCAGACCAGGTGCCAGTATCATGACCAACTCGGGCATTAAAGTCACCCAACATGATGACTTTATCCCGAGGGGCCACTTTAGCCAGCACCTGTGACAGGAGGTCATAGAAGGCATCTGACTCATCGGCTTTGCCTGCTTCCCTCCACGGATGTTCATCTTCGGGGGGGGCATAAGTAACCACGACCACCATTCCTCGCCTCCGGTTGATGGGAAGGCGAGCCCAAAGTAGTCTAGGGCTTACAGCTTCCCACACCTCACTGCCACGCTCCCACGCCCCCTTCATTCTTTTGTTCAAAAGAAAAGCCACACCCTGTTGTTTGGCAGTCTGCTGCTCCGAGTAGAGGACTGTCCACCCCTCATGGTGGCAGGAGCCAGAGCCGGTCCACCGGACCTCCTGAATGCCGCATAGATCCAGGCGGTACCGGTCCAGCTCCCGACAGAGGAGTGGCAGCCTCTCCTCCGCAGTGAGCGTTCGAACATTCCACATGGCCACCCGTAGTGGCTTTTCGTTGTTTCTGGAGGAGCCCCGAGGGTAGGTATTCAATCTCCTGGCTCCGCCAATTGGGGTTTGGCCATGAGACGTCATAGACGCCTGGCCCCCCGGGGCCTCCGGCACAAGCTTATTAGTTACATATTTCAGTTTAACTCGTGGTTTCGTGGTAATTAATTGAAGGTGGAGGGATTACCAGCCCCTCGCACCCGTCCAGAGCCCCCGTTTAGCCCCTGTGGTGGACACATATGCCATGAGGGGAGGAGCCAATCAAAATTGGATCTCCCCCCACAGCACTGTCCACGACAGAGTTGCCCGTCCGGCACCGCGAGGAGGTAGGGGGTTGTTTTGCCGGACCACACACTCACACACACACTCACACACACACTCACACACACACAGACTCACACACACACACACACTCACACACAGACTCACACACACACTCACACACACAGACTCACACACACACTCACACACACTCACACAGACTCACACACAGACTCACACACACACTCACACACAGACTCACCCCCACACTCACCCACACACTCACCCACAGACTCACCCCCACACTCACCCACACACTCACCCACAGACTCACCCACACACTCACCCACAGACTCACCCACACACTCACCCACACACTCACCCACAGACTCACCCACAGACTCACCCACACACTCACCCACACGCTCACCCACTCACTCACCCACAGACTCACCCACTCACTCACCCACACAGTCACTCACACACTCACTCACATACTCACGCACTCACTCACCTACTCTCTCACCTACACACTCACCCACACACTCACCCACAGACTCACCCACAGACTCACACACAGACTCACTCACCCACAGATACACCCACTCACTCACCCACAGACTCACCCACCCACCGACTCACCCACCCATCGACTCACACACTCACCCACAGACTCACCCACAGACTCACCTACAAACTCACCCACAGACTCATTCTCCCACCGACTCACCCACCCACTCACCCACTCACCGACTCACCCACCCACTGACCCACTCACCCACTCACAGACTCACCCACAGACTCACCCGCTCACTCACCCACAGACTCACCCACAGACTCACCCACCCACCCACAGACTCACCCACTCACTGACTCACCCACCCACTCACCCGCTCACTCACCCACAGACTCACCCACCCACAGACTAACCCACCCACAGACTCACCCACCCACCCACAGACTCACCCACCCACCCACAGACTCACCCACTGACTGACCCATCCATCCACCCACCCACCCATCGACTCAACCACAGACTCACCCACCCACCGTCTCGTCCACCCACCAACCGACTCACTCACCCACAGACTCACCCACCCACTCACCCACCCACGCACAGACTCACCCACTCACTTACTCACCCGCTCACTCACCCACAGACTCACCCACCCACTCACCCACCCACCCACAGACTCCCCCACTCACTGACTCACCCACCCACTCACCCGCTCACTCACCCACAGACTCACCCACCCACCCACAGACTCACCCACCGGCTGACCCATCCATCCACCCACCCACCGACTCAACCACCGACTCACCCACCCACCCACCCACAGGCTCACCCACTCACTGACTCACCCACCCACTCACCCGCTCACTCACCCACAGACTCACCCACTCACCACACACCCACCGGCTGACCCATCCATCCACCCACCCACCCACCGACTCAACCACAGACTCACCCACCCACCGTCTCGTTCACCCACCAACCGACTCACTCACCCACTGACCCACTCACTCACCCACAGACACACCCACCCACTCACCCGCTCACTCACCCACAGACTCACCCACTCACCACACACCCACCGGCTGACCCATCCATCCACCCACCCACCCACCGACTCAACCACAGACTCACCCACCCACCGTCTCGTTCACCCACCAACCGACTCACTCACCCACTGACCCACTCACTCACCCACAGACTCACCCACCCACTCACCCACCCACCCACAGACTCACCCACTCACTGACTCACCCACCCACTCACCCGCTCACTCACCCACAGACTCACCCACCCACCCACAGACTCACCCACCGGCTGACCCATCCATCCACCCACCCACCGACTCAACCACAGACTCACCCACCCACTCACCCACCCACCCACAGACTCACCCACTCACTGACTCACCCACCCACCCACTCACCCGCTCACTCACCCACAGACTCACCCACTCACCCACACACCCAACGGCTGACCCATCCACCCACCCACCCACCGACTCAACCACAGACTCACCCACCCACCGTCTCGTTCACCCACCAACCGACTCACTCACCCACTGACCCACCAATTCACCCACTGACCCACCCACCCCCTAAAGTAAGTTACATGCACAAACCGGTAAGTTCTTCTCATTGGGGCAGAGGTCTCGGGAGGAATGTTCACAGCAGTTGAGCTGCGCAGAGACACGGGCAGCGAACACTTGGTTGAGCGGGTGGGCGAGTGGTTAAGTGGGCGAGCAGGTGAGCGGGTGGTTGAGCGGGTGGGCGAGTGGTTGAGTGGGCGAGCAGGTGAGCGAGTGGTTGAGCGGGTGGGCGAGTGGTTGAGTGGGCGAGCAGGTGAGCGAGTAAGCAAGCGGGTGGTTGAGCGGGCGAGCGGTTGAGTGGGCGAGCGCGTGAGCGAACGGGCGAGCGGGTGACTGAGTGGGTGAGTGAGTGGATAGGAGGGTGAGTGGGTGGGTGAGTGGATAGGTGGGTGTGTGAGTGAGTGGGAAACTGACTGAGTGGGTGAGTGAGTGAGTGAGTAGATAGGTGGGTGAGTGGATGGGTGAGTGAGTGGATAGGTGGGTGAGTGGGTGGGTGAGTGAGTTGATAGGTGGTTGAGTGGGTGGGTGAGTGGATAGGTGGGTGAGTGGGTGGGTGAGTGAGTGGATAGGTGGGTGAGTGGGTGGGTGAGTGAGTGGATAGGTGGGTGAATGAGTGAGTGAGTGGATAGGTGGGTGACTGAGTGGGTGAGTGAGTGGATAGGTGGGTGAGTGAGTGAGTGGCTAGTGGTCCGGCAAAACAACCCCCTACCTCCTCGCTTTGCGGAACGGGCAACTCTGTCGTGGACAGTGCTGTGGGGGGAGGGCCAATTCCGATTGGCCTCTCCCCTCATGGCGTCTGTGACCACCACAGTGGCTAAACGGGGGCTCTGGACGAGTGCAAGGGGCTGGTAACCCCTCCACCTTCAATTAATTACCACTGACCACGTATAAAATATCTAACTCATAAGCTTGTGCTGGAGGCCCCGGGGGGACAGGCGTCTATGACGTCTCCTGACCAAACCCCAATTGGCGGAGCCAGGAGATTGAATCTCTACCCTCGGGGCTCCTCCAGAAACAACGAAAAGCCACTTCGTGTGGCCACGTGGAATGTTCGAACGCTCACTGCGGAGGAGAGGCTGCCACTCCTCTGTTGGGAGCTGGACCGGTACCGCCTGGATCTCTGTGGCATTCAGGAGGTCTGGTGGACCGGCTCTGGCTCTTGCCACCATGAGGGGTGGACAGTCCTTTACTCGGGGCAGCAGACTGCCAAACAACAGGGTGTGGCTCTTCTTTTGAACAAAAGAATGAAGGGGGCGTGGGAGCGTGGCGGTGAGTTGTGGGAAGCTGTAAGCCCCAGGCTACTTTGGGCTCACCTTCCCATCAACCGGAGGCGAGTAGTGGTGGTCGTGGTTACTTATGCCCCCACCAAAGACGAACATCCGTGGAGGGATGCGGGCAAAGCCGATGAGTCAGATGTCTTCTATCACCTCCTGTCACAGGTGCTGGCTAAAGTGGCAACTCGGGATAGAGTCATCTTGTTGGGTGACTTCAATGCCGGAGTTGGTCATGATGCTGGCACCTGATCTGGAGTGATTGGAGGGCATGGGCCAGATCAGCTCAATAACAACGGTAGGAGGCTGCTAGATTTGTGTGCAGCCCATGGGCTTGTAATTACCAACACGCTGTTCCGGCATCGGCGCATCCACACAACATCATGGATGCATGCCGGGTCCAAGCAAGAACATCTGCTGGACTACATAGTGACGGACCAGCGGATGTGAGCCCATGTCCTTGACACCAGGACCTACCGTAGAGCTGATCTGCCCTCTGACCATCGACTTGTCATCGTTAAGATGCGCCTGCCATTCTTCCACTCTGGTGGTGGGTGGACACCCAGTACCCCATTCCAACCTGAAGTGGCATGGACTCAGTTAGCTGATGAAAGTTGCAAGCGAGAATTTAATCTTCGCTTGCGGCTGGGGTTGGCATCGTCCCCCACTCCTCCTGATGTCGAGGGTAAATGGGCGAGGTTTAGTAATGTGACTCATGCAGCTGCAATGGCTGCTTTGGGTACGCGGTCCAGACCTCCCCAGAGACCCTGGCTGACGGAGGAGGTGTTCAGGATAGTTGAGAAAAAGCGACAGGCCCACTGTCATCGGCTACAGAATCCCACATCAGAGAATGAGGAGGCTCACCGCAGCCTTCGCTCGGAGGTTAGGAGAGCCGTGAGGCGCTGCAAGGATGGGTGGTGGTCGCGGGTTGCTGAGGATATGGAGTCTGCCTCAGTGGCCCGTGATCACAAATCTATATTTAACTCCATCAATAAAGTAACCTGCAGCGCCACACCGATTACCATCATTAGGGGAAAAAACGGTGATCCAATCTCCGACCCCCAGGAACAGGTTTGCAGATTTGCTGAGCATTTATGTGAGGTCCTGGGGGAGGGGGAATCCCTCAGCCAGGAAAACATCGTCGCACAAAGTGGGGATGACCTTGCTGAGGCTGCGGTGCCTCAAATATTGTAAGAAGTCACCCCCTGTGAGTGGCTAGCTGAGGTGCCATCTGTTGAGGAAGTACTGAAGACGATCCGGAATCTGAGACCAGGAAAGGCACCAGGCCGAGATGATCTTCCAAGCGAAATGCTGAGGGACGGTGGCGTTTGTGCACAGACTGCCCTCTATGACATCATAACAACAGTCTGTACCACTGAACGGGTTCCGCCGGATTGGAAGGATGCCCTGGTGGTCCCCCTCTTTAAGAAGGGCGACCGCACAGACTGTAACAACTGCAGGGGCCTCTCATTCCTCAGTGTGCCGGGAAAGGTCCTGGCAAGGATTATTCAACATCGCCTTGCCAGGCACGCTGAGGAGAGGCTTGCGGAGGGAGCCCCAATGCGGTTTCAGGAAAGGGCGGTCCTGCATAGATGCAATATTTTCTATCCGTCTGCTACAGCAGAGTTGTAAGAAATTCCAACAAAACCTACATCTCTGCTTTATTGACCTGTCAAGGCCTATGATACCATCAGCAGGCCTGGGCTCTGGGTTGTTTTTCATGCTTTTAGAGTCCCTGACCCCCTGCTCATGATCATTAAGGACCTTCATGATGGTGAGCGGGCCCGGGTAAAACTATGTGGCTGGAAGTCAGAGCCATTCCCTGTACACCTTGGGGTGCGACAGGGATGTCCTCTTGCTCCCACATTATTTAACATCTATTTTGACTACGTAGTTCGTGAAGCCTTCAATAGCTATACCGGGGAAATTTTCATTTGGTACAGATATAATGGGAGGCTGATCGATGCCCGGATGCGGTCAAGGGATGACTCCCTATTGCTCAAACATGTTATGTATGCCAATGATTTGGTAATAGCTGCTCATTCAGAGGAGGAGTTGGAGACGCTGCTGAGACTGGAGCGTGCCACTAAGAGATGGGGCCTTACCATCAGCCCCACCAAAACTAAGCACCTGCCTGGGTATTTTGTACCATCGGACACTCCACTCCCACAACTCCCAATCGGTGATGGGGCAGTTG
This sequence comes from Petromyzon marinus, assembly GCF_048934315.1. Taxonomy (NCBI): domain Eukaryota; kingdom Metazoa; phylum Chordata; class Hyperoartia; order Petromyzontiformes; family Petromyzontidae; genus Petromyzon; species Petromyzon marinus. Next base: position 11,677,530 of record NC_133746.1, read on the forward strand.
TGGAGAGAGTGGAGAGTTTCCCATACCTGGGCAGTTTGCTTATGACCGGCTCCAGTTTAAAAGCAGTGGTCTCACTCCAAATCAGTCGAGCGGCAATATCTTTTCATCGGTTGCGTAACGCTGTGTGGAAGCTACCTGGTCTGTCACTCCGCACTAAGCTTCAGGTCTTCTCGGCCACGGTCATTCCATCCCTTCTCTACGCTTGCGAAACGTGGACCCCCTTAATGGAACATCTTCGCCGGTTAGAAACATTCAGGCTAGCCTGCCTACGATCCATCCTGGGTTTAACCAGGCTGGATTGTGTGAGGAGCTCACAAATCCTTGAAAGATTTGGGCAAGGTCCCATCGGTGAGCTCATCCGGCAGGCAAGGCTGCGTTGGCTGGGTCATGTAGCCCGCATGCCCAGCCACCGCATGCCAAAACAGCTTTTGTTTGGCCGGATTGAGGGGGCTAAGCGGGCGCAGCACGGGCTAGAGAAGAAATGGAGTGATGTGGTACAGTAGGACGTGGAGCTGAGTGGACTTGCCGATGACTGGTACCAGCGGTGTCAAGATCGGCCTCTGTGGAGGAGGCTCGTGAAGGATGCTACTGGGCAGTTGGAGGTAGTCGCCCTTCAACAACAACGGAGGGCGGAGGAGCGACGCTCACAACAATGAACGAAGCGCCGGGTGGCTAAAGCTCAGCAAATTGGCACAGTAGGGGGCACAGGTGGTGCATCAGCCAGTCATCTCAGTCATCTCAGTCAGTCGACCCATGGCACCTGGGTCTGCCCCGTGACCTCCTGCCAGCGGGCGTTCGACACTTCACGTGGCCTCAAGGTGCACATGGCCTGGCACAAGCATCGTGGTGACGTCACCGCCACTTAGTGGCGAATCGCGGTTGTTGTTGAGCGGATAGGAGGGTGAGTGAGTGAGTAGGTGATTGAGTGGTTGAGTGGGTGGATAGGTGGGTCAGTGAGTGAGTCGATAGGAGGGTGAGTGAGTAGGTGATTGAGTGAGTGAGTGGATAGGCGGGTGAGTGAGTGAGTGAATGAGTGGATGGTTGGGTGGATGAGTGAGTGGGTGAGTCAGTGGATGGCTGGGTAGGTGAGTGAATGAGTGACCGGGTGAGTGAGTGGATTGCTGGGTGGGTGAGTGAGTGGGTGCATGAGTTGATGGATGGAGGGGTGAGTGAGTGAGTTGGTGATTGAGTGAGTGGATGGCTGGGTGGGTGGGTGAATGAGTGAGTGAGTGGATGGCTGGGTGGGTGAGTGAGTGGGTGGGTGCGTGAGTGGATGGCTGGGTGGGTGAGTGGGTGAGTGAGTGAGTGAGTGGATGGCTGGGTGGGTGAGTGAGCGAGTGAGTGGGTGCATGAGTGGATGGCTTGGTGGGTGAGTGAGAGAGTGGGTGAGTCAATGGATGGCTGGGTGGGTGGGTGAGTGAGCGGGTGAGTGGGTGAGTTAGTGGGTTGCTGGGTGGGTGAGTGAGTGAGTGGGTAAGTCAATGGATGGCTGGGTGAGTGAGAAAGTGGGTGAGTGAGTCGATTGCTGGGTGGGTAAGTGATTGAGTGAGTCAATGGATGCCTGAGTGGGTGGGTGAGTGAGTGGGTGGGTGAGTCCATGGATGGCTGAGTGGGTGAGTGAGTGTGTGAGTGAGTGGATGTCTGGTTGGGTGAGTGGGTGAGTGGATGGCTGAGTGGGTGAGTGAGTGGGTGAGTGAGTGGATGTCTGGTTGGGTGAGTGGGTGAGTGGATGGCTGGGTGGGTGAGTGAGTGGGTGAGTGAGTGAGTGAGTGGATTACTGGGTGGGTGAGTGAGTGGGTGGGTGAGTCCATGGATGGCTGAGTGGGTGAGTGAGTGGGTGAGTGAGTGGATGTCTGCTTGGGTGAGTGGGTGAGTGGATGGCTGGGTGGGTGAGTGAGTGGGTGAGTGAGTGAGTGAGTGGATTACTGGGTGGGTGAGTGAGTGGGTGGGTGAGTCCATGGATGGCTGAGTGGGTGAGTGAGTGGGTGAGTGAGTGGATGTCTGCTTGGGTGAGTGGGTGA
>NC_133746.1:11687050-11689550 GCF_048934315.1 Petromyzon marinus
GGTGGTGGAGGTGGTGGTGATGGTGGTGGAGGTGGTGGTGGAGGTGGTGGTGGAGGTGGTGGTGGAGTTAGTGGAGGTGGTGGTGGAGGTGGTGGTGGTGATCGTGGTGGTGGTGATGGTGGTGGTGGTGGTGGTGGAAGTGGTGGTGATGGTGGTGGAGGTGGTGATGGTGATGGAGGTGGTGGTGGTGGTGATGGTGGTGGTGGAGGTGGTGGTCGTGGTGGAGGTGTTGGTGGTATAAGTGGTGGAGGTGGTGGTGATGGTGGTGGTGGTGATGGAGGTGGTGGAGGTAGTGGTGATGGTGGTGATGGTGGAGGTGGTGGTGGAGGTGGTGGTGGAGGTGGTGGAGGTGGTGGTGGTGGTGGTGGTGGTGGAGGTGGTGGAGGTGGTGGTGGTTGTGGTCGGGGAGGTGGAGGTGGTGGAGGTGATGGTGGAGGTGGTGGAGGTGGTGGTGGTGGTGGTGGAGTTGGTGGTGGAGGTGGTGGTGGTGGAGGTGGTGGTGGAGGTGGTGGAGGTGGTGGTGGTGGAGGTCGTGGTGGTGGTGGTGTTGGTGATGGTGGTGATGGTGGTGGAGGTGGTTGTAATGGTGGTGGTGGAGGTGGTGGTGATGGTGGTGGTGGTGGTGATGGTGGTGATGGTGGTGGAGGTGGTTGTGATGGTGGTGGAGGTGGTGGTGGTGGAGGTGGTCGTGGAGGTGGTGGTGGTGGAGGTGGAGGTGGTGGTGGAGGTGGTGGTGGTGGTGGTGAAGGTGGTCGTGCAGGTGGTGGTGGTGGTGGTGGTGATGGTAGTGGAGGTGGTGGTGATGGTGGTGGAGGTGGTGGTGGAGGTGGTGGTGGAGGTAGTGGAGGTGGTGGTGGAGGTGGTGGTGATGGTGGTGGTGGTGGTGGTGATGGTGGTGGTGGTGGTGGAAGTGGTGGTGATGGTGGTGGTGATGGTCATGGAGGTGGTGGTGGTGATGGTGGTGGAGGTGGTGGTGGTGGTGGTGGAGGTGTTGGTGGTAGAAGTGGTGGAGGTGGTGGTGATGGTGGAGGTGGTGGTGGTGGTGGAGGTAGTGGTGATGGTGGTGATGGTGGAGGTGGTGGTGGTGGAGGTGGTGGTGGAGGTGGTGGAGGTGGTGGTGGTGGAGGTGGTGGTGGTTATGGTGGGGGAGGTGGTGGTGGTGGAGGTGGTGGAGGTGGTGGTGGTGGGGGAGGTGGAGGTGGTGGAGGTGGTGGTGGAGGTGGTGGTGGTGGTGGTGATGGTGGTGGAGTTGGTGGTGGAGGGGGTGGTGGTGGAGGTGGTGGTGGTGGAGATGGTGGTGGTGGAGGTGGTGGTGGAGGTGGTGGTGGAGGTGGTGGTGATAGTGGTGGAGGTGGTTGTGATGGTGGTGATGGTGGTGGAGGTGGTTGTGATGGTAGTGGTGGAGGTGGTGGTGATGATGGTGGTGGTGATGGTGGTGATGGTGGTGGAGGTGGTTGTGATGGTGGTGGAGGTGGTGGTGATGGTGGTGGAGGTGGTGGTGGAGGTGGTGGTGGTGGTGGTGGTGATGGTTTTGATGGTGGTGGTGGTGGTGGAGGTGGTGGCGATGGTGGTGGTGGAGATGGTGGTGGTGGTGGAGGTGGTGATGGTGGTGGTGGTTGTGATGGTGGTGATGGTGATGTTGGTGGTGGTAGAGGTGGTGGTGGAGTTGGTGGTGAAGGTGGTGATGGTGGTGGTGGTGGTGGTGGTGATGGTGGTGGTGATGTTGGTGGTGGTAGAGGTGGTGGTGGAGGTGGTGGTGGAGGTGGTGGTGGTGGTGATGGAGGTGGTGGTGATGGTGGTGGTGATGGTGGAGGTGGTGGAGGTGGTGGTGGTGGAGGTGGTGGTGGAGGTGGAGGTGGTGGTGGTGGAGGTGGTGGTGGTGGAGGTGGTGGTGGTGGAGGTGATGGTGGTGCTGGTGGTGGTCGTGGTGGAGGTGTTGGTGGTAGAAGTGGTGGAGGTGGTGGTGAAGGTGGTGGTGGTGATGGAGGTGGTGGAGGTAGTGGTGATGGTGGTGATGGTGGAGGTGGTGGTGGTGGAGGTGGTGGTGGTGGTGGTGGAGGTGGTGGTGGAGGTGGTGGAGTTGGTGGTGGAGGTGGTGGAGGTGGTGGTGGTGGTGGTGGGGGAGGTGGTGGTGGTGGAGGTGGTGGTGGGAGAGGTGGTGGAGGTGGTGGTGGAGGTGGTGGTGGAGGTGGTGGTGATGGTGGTGGAGTTGGTGGTGTAGGTGGTGGTGGTGGAGGTGGTGGTGGAGGTGGTGGAGGTGGTGGTGGTGGAGGTGATGGTGGTGGTGGAGGTGGTGGAGGTGGTGGAGGTGGTGGTGGTGGAGGTGGTGGTGGAGGTGGTGGTGGTGGAGGTGGTGGTGGTGGAGGTGGTGGTGATGGTGGAGGTGGTGGTGATGGTGGTGGTGGTGATGGTGGTGATGGTGGTGGAGGTGGTTGTGATGGTGGTGGTGGTGATGGTGGTGGTGGTGGTGGTGATGGTGGTGGAGGTGGTTGTGATGGTG
>NC_133746.1:11699550-11707804 GCF_048934315.1 Petromyzon marinus
GAGGTGGTGGTGGAGGTGGTGGTGGTGGTGGTGGTGGTGATGGTGGTGATGGTGGTGGTGGTGGTGGAAGTGGTGGTGATGGTGGTGGAGGTGGTGATGGTGATGGAGGTGGTGGTGGTGGTGGTGGTGGTGGAGGTGGTGGTGGTGGTGGAGGTGGTGGTCGTGGTGGAGGTGTTGGTGGTAGAATTGGTGGAGGTGGTGGTGGTGATGGGAGGTGGTGGAGGTAGTGGTGATGGTGGTGATGGTGGAGGTGGTGGTGGAGGTGGTGGAGGTGGTGGTGGAGGTGGTGGAGTGGTGGTGGAGGTGGTGGAGGTGGTGGTGGTGGTGGTGGGGGAGGTGGTGGTGGTGGAGGTGGTGGAGGTGGTGGTGGTGTGGTGGTGGGGGAGGTGGTGGAGGTGGTGGTGGAGGTGGTGGTGGTGGTGATGGTGGTGGAGTTGGTGGTGGAGGTGGTGGTGGAGGTGGTGGTGGAGGTGGTGGAGGTGGTGAGTGGTTGAGGTGGTGGTGGTGGAGGTGGTGGAGGTGGTGGTGGTGGAGGTGGTGGTGGTGGTGGTGGAGGTGGTGGTGATGGTGGAGGTGGTGGTGGTGGTGGTGGTGGTGATGGTGGTGGAGGTGGTTGTGATGGTGGTGGTGGTGGAGGTGGTGGTGATGGTGGTGGTGGTGATGGTGGTGATGGTGGTGGAGGTGGTTGTGATGGTGGTGTAGGTGGTGGTGGTGATGGTGGTGGAGGTGGTGGTGGAGGTGGTGGTGGTGGTGGAGGTGGTGGAAGTGGTGGAAGTGGTGGTGATGGTGGTGGAGGTGGTGGTGGTGATGGTTGTGATGGTGGTGGTGGTGGTGGTGGCGATGGTGGTGGAGGTGGTGGTGGTGGTGGTGGTGGTCGTGGTGGTGGTGGAGATGGTGGTGGTGGTGGAGGTGGTGATGGTGGTGGTGGTGGTGGTGATGGTGGTGGTGGTGATGTTGGTGCTGGTAGAGGTGGTGGTGGAGTTGGTGGTGAAGGTGGTGATGGTGGTGGTGGTGGTGATGGTGGTGGTGATGTTGGTGGTGGTAGAGGTGGTGGTGGAGGTGTTGGTGATGGTGGTGGTGGTGATGGAGGTGGTGGTGATGGTGGTGGTGATGGTGGAGGTGGTGGAGGTGGTGGTGGTGGAGGTGGTGGTGGAGGTGGTGGTGGAGGTGGTGGTGGAGGTGGTCGTGGATGTGGTGGTGGTGGTGGAGGTGGTGGTGGTGGAGGTGGTGGTGGTGGAGGTGGTGGTGGTGGAGGTGGTGGTGGAGGTGGTGGTGGAGGTGCTGGTGGTGGAGGTGGTGGTGATGGTGGTGGAGGTGGTGGTGGAGGTGGTGGTGGAGGTAGTGGAGGTGGTGGTGGAGGTGGTGGTGGTGGTGGTGATCGTGGTGGTGGTGATGGTGGTGGTGGTGGAAGTGGTGGTGATGGTGGTGGAGGTGGTGATGGTGATGGAGGTGGTGGTGGTGGTGGTGGTGGAGGTGGTGGTGGTGGAGGTGGTGGTCGTGGTGGAGGTGTTGGTAGTAGAAGTGGTGGAGGTGGTGGTGATGGTGGAGGTGGTGGTGGTGATGGAGGTGGTGGAGGTAGTGGTGATGGTGGTGATGGTGGTGATGGTGGAGGTGGTGGTGGAGGTGGTGGTGGAGATGGTGGAGGTGGTGGTGGTGGAGGTGGTGGTGGTGGTGGAGGTGGTGGAGGTGGTGGTGGTGGTCGGGGAGGTGGTGGAGGTGGTGGTGGAGGTGGTGGTGGAGGTGGTGGTGGTGATGGTGGTGGAGTTGGTGGTGGAGGTGGTGGAGGTGGTGGAGGTGGTGGAGGTGGTGGTGGTGGTGGAGGTGGTGGTCGTGGTGGAGGTGTTGGTGGTAGAAGTGGTGGAGGTGGTGGTGATGGTGGAGGTGGTGGTGGTGATGGAGGTGGTGGAGGTGGTGGTGGTGGAGGTGGTGGTGGTGGAGGTGGTGGAGGTGGTGGTGGTGGTCGGGGAGGTGGAGGTGGTGGAGGTGGTGGTGGAGGTGGTGGTGGAGGTGGTGGTGGAGGTGGTGGTGGTGGTGGTGATGGTGGTGGAGTTGGTGGTGGAGGTGGAGGTGGTGGAGGTTGTGGAGGTGGTGGTGGTGGAGGGGTGGTGGTGGTGGTGGTGTTGGTGATGGTGGTGATGGTGGTGGCGGTGGTGGTGATGGTGGTGGTGGTGATGGTGGTGGAGGTGGTTGTGATGGTGGTGGAGGTGGTGGTGGAGGTGGTCGTGGAGGTGGTGGTGGTGGTGGAGGTGGTGGTGGTGGAGGTGGTGGTGGTGGAGGTGGTGGTGGTGGAGGTGGTGGTGGTGATGGTGGTGGAGGTGGTGGTGGAGGTGGTGGTGGAGGTAGTGGAGGTGGTGGTGGAGGTGGTGGTGATGGTGGTGGTGGTGGTGGTGATGGTGGTGGTGGTGGAAGTGGTGGCGATGGTGGTGGAGGTGGTGATGGTCAAGGAGGTGGTGGTGGTGATGGTGGTGGAGGTGGTGGTGGTGGAGGTGGTGGTCGTGGTGGAGGTGTTGGTGGTAGAAGTGGTGGAGGTGGTGGTGATGGTGGAGGTGGTGGTGGTGGTGGAGGTAGTGGTGATGGTGGTGATGGTGGAGGTGGTGGTGGTGGAGGTGGTGGTGGTGGTGGTGGGGGAGGTGGTGGTGGTGGAGGTGGTGGAGGTGGTGGTGGTGGTGATGGTGGTGGAGTTGGTGGTGGAGGTGGTGGTGGTGGAGGTGGTGGTGGAGGTGGTGGTGGTGGTGGTGGAGGTGGTGGTGATGGTGGTGGAGGTGGTGGTGGTGGTGGTGGTGGTGATGGTTGTAATGGTGGTGGTGGTGGAGGTGGTGGCGATGGTGGTGGAGGTGGTGGTGGAGATGGTGGTGGTGGAGGTGGTGATGGTGGTGATGGTGGTGGTGGTGGTGATGTTGGTGGTGGTAGAGGTGGTGGTGGAGTTGGTGGTGAAGGTGGTGGTGGTGTTGGTGGTAGAAGTGGTGGAGGTGGTGGTGATGGTGGTGGTGGTGATGGTGGTGGTGGTGGTGGTGATGGTGGTGGTGGTGATGTTGGTGGTGGTAGAGGTGGTGGTGGTGGTGGTGGAGGTGATGGTGGTTGTGGTGGAGGTGGTGGTGGAGGTGGTGGAGGTGGTGGTGGTGATGGTGGTGGAGGTGGTGGTGGAGGTGGTGGTGGTGGTGGTGGAGGTGGTGGATGTGGTGGTGGTGGTGTGGGAGGTGGTGGTGATGGTGGTGGTGGAGGTGGTGGTGGTGGTGATGGTGGTGGAGGTGGTGGTGGAGGTGGTGGTGGTGATGGTGGTGGCGATGGTGGTGGTGGTGGTGGTGGTGTTGGTGTTGGTGATGATGGTGGTGGTGGAAGTGGTGGTGATGATGGTGGTGATGGTGGTGGAGGTGGTGATGGTGGTGGAGGTGGTGATGGTGTTGGTGATGGAGGTTGTGGTGGTGATGGTGGAGGTGCTGGTGGTGATGGAGGTGGTGGAGGTAGTGGTGATGGTGGTGATGGTGGAGGTGGTGGTGGTGGTGGTGGTGGAGGTGGTGGTGGTGGAGGTGGTAGTGGAAGAGGTGGGGGTGGAGGTGGTGGAGGTGGTGGTGGTGGTGGTGGTCGAGGTGGTGGTGGTGGTGGTGGGGGAGGTGGTGGTGGAGGTGGTGGAGGTGGTGGTGGTGGTGGGGGAGGTGGTGATGGTCATGGAGGTGGTGGTGGTGATGGTGGTGGAGGTGGTGGTGGTGGAGGTGGTGGTCGTGCTGGAGGTGTTGGTGGTAGAAGTGGTGGAGGTGGTGGTGATGGTGGAGGTGGTGGTGGTGGTGGTGGAGGTAGTGGTGATGGTGGTGATGGTGGAGGTGGTGGAAGTGGTGGTGGTGGTGGTGGTGGGGGAGGTGGTGATGGTGGAGGTGGTGGAGGTGGTGGTGGTGGTGATGGTGGTGGAGTTGGTAGTGGAGGTGGTGGTGGTGGAGGTGGTGGTGGAGGTGGTGGAGATGGTGGTGGTGGAGGTGGTGGTGGAGGTGGTGGTGGTGGTGGTGGAGGTGGTGGTGATGGTGGTGGTGGTGGTGGTGATGGTGGTGGTGATGGTGGTGGAGGTGGTTGTGATGGTGGTGGTGGAGGTGGTGGTGATGGTGGTGGTGATGGTGGTGGAGGTGGTTGTGATGGTGGTGGAGGTGGTGGTGGTGGTGGTGGTGATGGTGGTGGAGGTGGTGGTGGAGGTGGTGGAAGTGGTGGTGATGGTGGTGGAGGTGGTGGTGGTGGTGATGGTTGTGATGGTGGTGGTTGTGGAGGTGGTGGCGATGGTGGTGGAGGTGGTGGTGGTGAAGATGGTGGTGGTGGTGGAGTTGGTGATGGTGGTGATGGTGGTGGTGGTGGTGGTGATGTTGGTGGTTGTAGAGGTGGTGGTGGAGTTGGTGGTGAAGGTGGTGGTGGTGTTTGTGGTGGTGATGGTGGTGGTGGTGGTGGTGATGGTGGTGGTGGTGATGTTGGTGGTGGTAGAGGTGGTGGTGGTGGTGGTGGTGGTGGTGGTGGTGGTGGAGGTGATGGTGGTTGTGGTGGAGGTGGTGGTGGAGGTGGTGGAGGTGGTGGTGGTGATGGTGGTGGAGGTGGTGGTGGAGGTGGTGGTGGTGGTGGTGGTGGAGGTGGTGGAGGTGGTGGTGGTGGTGTGGGAGGTGGTGGTGATGGTGGTGGTGGAGGTGGTGGTGGTGGTGATGGTGGTGGAGGTGGTGGTGGAGGTGGTGGTGGTGATGGTGGTGGAGATGGTGGTGGACGTGGTGGTGGAGGTGGTGGAGGTGGTGGTGATGGTGGTGGTGATGGTGGTGGAGGTGGTGGTGGTGGTGGTGGTGATGGTTGTGATGGTGGTGGTGGTGGTGGTGGCGATGGTGGTGGTGGTGGTGGTGTTGGTGTTGGTGGTGGTGATGATGGTGGAAGTGGTGGTGATGGTGGTGGTGATGGTGGTGATGGTGGTGATGGTGGTGGAGGTGGTGATGGTGGTGGAGGTGGTGATGGTGGAGGTGCTGGTGGTGATGGAGGTGGTGGAGGTAGTGGTGATGGTGGTGATGGTGGATGTGGTGGTGGTGGTGGTGGAGGTGGTGGTGGTGGAGGTGGTAGTGGAAGAGGTGGTGGTGGAGGTGGTGGAGGTGGTGGTGGTGGTGGTGGTGGTGGTCGAGGTGTTGTTGGTGGTGGTGGTGGGGGAGGTGGTGGTGGAGGTGGTGGGAGGTGGTGGTGGTGGTGGGGGAGGTGGCGGGGTGGTGGTGGTGGAGGTGGTGGTGGTGGTGGAGGTGGTGTTGGAGGTGGTGGTGGTGAGGTGGTGGTGGTGGAGGTGGTGGTGGAGGTGGTGGTGGAGGTGGAGGTGGTGGTGGAGGAGATGGTGGTGGAGGTGGTGGTGGAGGTGGTGGAGGTGGTGGTGATGGTGGTGGAGGTGGTGGTGGTGATGGTTGTGATGGTGGTGGTGGTGGAGGTGGCGATGGTGGTGGTGGTGGTGATGGTCGTGTTGGTAGAGGTGGTGGTGGAGGTGGTGGTGGTGATGGTGGTTGTGATGATGGAGGTGGTGGAGGTGGTGGTGGAAGTGGTGGTGGTGGAGGTGGTGGTGGTGGTGGTGGTGGTGGAGGTGGTGGTGGAGGTGGTGGTGGTGGTGATGGCGTTGGAGGTGGTGGTGGAGGTGGTGTTGGTGGTGGTTGTGGTGGTCGTGGTGGAGTTGGTGGTGGTGGTGGTGGTGGTGGTGGTGGTGGAGGTGGTGGTGGAGGTGGTGGTGATGGTGGTGGTGGTGATGGTGGTGGTCGTGGTGGAGGTGGTGGTGATGGTGGTGGAGGTGGTGATGGTGGTGATGGTGGTGGTGGAGATGGTGGTGGTGGAGGTGGTGGTCGTGGTGGAGGTGGTGGTGGAAGTGGTGGTGATGGTGGGGGAGGTGGTGGTGATGGTTGTGATGGTGGTGGTGGTGGCGATGGTGTTGGTGGTGGTGGTGGAGATGGTGGTGGTGGAGGTGGTGGTGGTGGAGGTGGTGGTGGTGGTGGAGGTGTTGGTGGTAGAAGTGGTGGAGGTGGTGGTGGTGGTGCTGGTGGTGGTGGAGGTGGTGGTGGTGGTGGTGGTTGTAATGGTGGTGGTGGTGGAGGTGGTGGCGATGGTGGTGGAGGTGGTGGTGGTGGAGATGGTGGTGGTGGTGGAGGTGGTGATGGTGGTGATGGTGGTGGTGGTGGTGATGTTGGTGGTGGTAGAGGTGGTGGTGGAGTTGGTGGTGAAGGTGGTGGTGGTGTTGGTGGTAGAAGTGGTGGAGGTGGTGGTGATGGTGGTGGTGTTGATGGTGGTGGTGGTGGTGGTGGTGATGGTGGTGATGTTGGTGGTGGTAGAGGTGGTGGTGGTGGTGGTGGATGTGATGGTGGTTGTGGTGGAGGTGGTGGTGGAGGTGGTGGAGGTGGTGGTGGTGATGGTGGCAGAGGTGGTGGTGGAGGTGGTGGTGGTGGTGGTGGTGGAGGTGGTGGATGTGGTGGTGGTGGTGTGGGGGGAGGTGGTGGTGATGGTGGTGGTGGAGGTGGTGGTGGTGGTGATGGTGGTGGAGGTGGTGGTGGAGGTGGTGGTGGTGATGGTGGTGGCGATGGTGGTGGTGGTGGTGGTGGTGTTGGTGTTGGTGGTGGTGATGATGGTGGTGGTGGAAGTGGTGGTGATGATGGTGGTGATGGTGGTGGAGGTGGTGATGGTGGTGGAGGTGTTGATGGTGTTGGTGATGGAGGTGGTGGTGGTGATGGTGGAGGTGCTGGTGGTGATGGAGGTGGTGGAGGTAGTGGTGATGGTGGTGATGGGTGAGAGGTGGTGGTGGTGGTGGTGGTGGTGGTGGAGGTGGTGGTGGTGGAGGTGGTAGTGGAAGAGGTGGGGGTGGAGGTGGTGGAGGTGGTGGTGGTGGTGGTCGAGGTGGGTGGTGGTGGTGGGGTGGGGGAGGTGGTGGTGGAGGTGGTGGAGGTGGTGGTGGTGGTGGGGGAGGAGGTGGTGATGGTCATGGAGGTGGTGGTGGTGATGGTGGTGGAGGTGGTGGTGGTGGAGGTGGTGGTCGTGCTGGAGGTGTTGGTGGTAGAAGTGGTGGAGGTGGTGGTGATGGTGGAGGTGGTGGTGGTGGTGGAGGTAGTGGTGGTGATGGTGGAGGTGGTGGTGGTGGAGGTGGTGGTGGTGGTGGTGGTGGGGGAGGTGGTGATGGTGGAGGTGGTGGAGGTGGTGGTGGTGGTGATGGTGGTGGAGTTGGTGGTGGAGGTGGTGGTGGTGGAGGTGGTGGTGGAGGTGGTGGAGATGGTGGTGGTGGAGTTGGTGGTGGAGGTGGTGGTGGTGGTGGTGGTGGAGGTGGTGGTGATGGTGGTGGTGGTGGTGATGGTGGTGATGGTGGTGGAGGTGGTTGTGATGGTGGTGGTAGAGGTGGTGGTGATGGTGGTGGTGGTGGTGATGGTGGTGGAGGTGGTTGTGATGGTGGTGGAGGTGGTGGTGGTGGTGATGGTGGTGGAGGTGGTGGTGGAGGTGGTGGAAGTGGTGGTAATGGTGGTGGAGGTGGTGGTGGTGGTGGTGATGGTTGTGATGGTGGTGGTGGTGGAGGTGGTGGCGATGGTGGTGGTGGTGGTGGTGGTGGAGATGGTGGTGGTGGTGGAGGTGGTGATGGTGGTGATGGTGGTGGTGGTGTTGGTGGTGGTGATGTTGGTGGTGGTAGAGGTGGTGGTGGAGTTGGTGGTGAAGGTGGTGGTGGTGTTGGTGGTAGAAGTGGTGGAGGTGGTGGTGATGGTGGTGGTGGTGATGGTGATGGTGGTGGTGGTGGTGAGTGGTGGTGGTGGTGGTGATGTTGGTGGTGGTAGAGGTGGTGGTGGTGGTGGTGGTGGTGGAGGTGATGGTGTTGTGGTGGTGGTGGTGGTGGAGGTGGTGGAGGTGGTGGTGGTGATGGTGGTGGAGGTGGTGGTGGAGGTGGTGGTGGTGGTGGTGGTGGTGGAGGTGGTGGAGGTGGTGGTGGTGGTGGTGGTGTGGGAGGTGGTGGTGATGGTGGTGGTGGAGGTGGTGGTGGTGGTGATGGTGGTGGAGGTGGTGGTGGTGGGTGGTGGTGGTGATGGTGGTGGAGATGGTGGTGGACGTGGTGGTGGAGGTGGTGGAGGTGGTGGTGATGGTGGTGGTGATGGTGGTGGAGGTGGTGGTGGTGGTGATGGTTGTGATGGTGGTGGTGGTGGTGGTGGTGGTGGCGATGGTGGTGGTGGTGGTGGTGTTGGTGTTGGTGGTGGTGATGATGGTGGAAGTGGTGGTGATGGTGGTGGTGATGGTGGTGATGGTGGTGATA
>NW_027422629.1:0-50000 GCF_048934315.1 Petromyzon marinus
GAAGGAGGCGCTAGCGGGCGTGCTGGAGGGCCAGGGTGTGTCTCTCTGTGTCTCTCTGTGTCTCTCTGTGTCTCTCTGTGTCTCTCTCTGTGTCTCTCTGTGTCTCTCTGTGTCTCTCTGTGTCTCTCTGTGTGACCCCGTGTCTCTCTCCACGTGTCTCTCTGTGTGAGTCAGCGAGGGCCAGCAGGTGGTGAAGGAGGCGCTAGCGGGCGTGCTGGAGGGCCAGGGTGTGTCTCTCTGTGTCTCTCTCTGTGTCTCTCTGTGTCTCTCTGTGTCTCTCTGTGTCTCTCTGTGTCTCTCTGTGTCTCCGTGACCCCGTGTCTCTCTCCACGTGTCTCTCTGTGTCTCTCTGTGTCTCTCTGTCTCTCCGTGACCCCGTGTCTCTCCGTGACCCCGTGTCTCTCTCCACGTGTCTCTCTGTGTCTCTCTGTGTCTCTCTCTGTCTCTCTGTGTCTCTCTGTGTCTCTCTGTGTCTCTCCGTGTGACCCCGTGTCTCTCTCTCTGTGTCTCTCTGTGTGAGTCAGCGAGGGCCAGCAGCTGGTGAAGGAGGCGCTAGCGGGCGTGCTGGAGGGCCAGGGCGTGTCTCTCTGTGTCTCTCTGTGTCTCTCTCTGTGTCTCTCTGTGTCTCTCTGTGTCTCTCTGTGTCTCTCTGTGTCTCTCTGTGTCTCTCTGTGTCTCTCTGTGTCTCTCCGTGTCTCTCCGTGTGACCCCGTGTCTCTCTGTGTCTCTCTGTGTCTCTCTCTGTCTCTCCGTGACCCCGTGTCTCTCTCTGTCTCCCCACGTGTCTCTCTGTGTCTCTCTGTGTCTCTCTCTGTGTCTCTCTGTGTCTCTCTGTGTCTCTCTGTGTCTCTCTGTGTCTCTCTGTGTCTCTCTGTGTCTCTCCGTGTCTCTCCGTGTGACCCCGTGTCTCTCTGTGTCTCTCTGTGTCTCTCTCTGTCTCTCCGTGACCCCGTGTCTCTCTCTGTCTCCCCACGTGTCTCTCTGTGTCTCTCTGTGTCTCTCTGTGTCTCTCTGTGTCTCTCTGTGTCTCTCTGTGTCTCTCCGTGTCTCTCCGTGTCTCTCCGTGTCTCTCCGTGTCTCTCCGTGTCTCTCTGTCTCTCTGTGTCTCTCTGTGTCTCTCTGTGTCTCTCTGTGTCTCTCTGTCTCTCTGTGTCTCTCTGTGTCTCTCTGACCCCGTGTCTCTCTCTGTGTCTCTCTGTGTGAGTCAGCGAGGGCCAGCAGGTGGTGAAGGAGGCGCTAGCGGGCGTGCTGGAGGGCCAGGGTGTGTCTCTCTGTGTCTCTCTGTGTCTCTCTCTGTGTCTCTCTGTGTCTCTCTCTGTGTCTCTTTGTGTCTCTCTGTGTCTCTCTGTGTCTCTCTGTGTCTCTCCGTGACCCAGCGTGTCTCTCTGTGTCTCTCTGTGTCAGCGAGGGCCAGCAGGTGGTGAAGGAAGCGCTAGCGGGCGTGCTGGAGGGCCAGGGTGTGTCTCTCTGTGTCTCTCTGTCTCTCTCTGTGTCTCTCTGTGTCTCTCTGTGTCTCTCTCTCGTGTCTCTCTGTGTGAGTCAGCGAGGGCCAGCAGGTGGTGAAGGAGGCGCTAGCGGGCGTGCTGGAGGGCCAGGGTGTGTCTCTCTGTGTCTCTCTGTGTCTCTCTCTCTCTCCGTGTCTCTCTCCGTGTCTCCGTGAGTCAGCGAGGGCCAGCAGGTGGTGAAGGAGGCGCTAGCGGGCGTGCTGGAGGGCCAGGGTGTGTCTCTCTGTGTCTCTCTGTGTCTCTCTGTGTCTCTGTGTCTCTCCGTGTCTCTCTCTGTGTCTCTGTGTCTCTCTGTCTCTCTGTGTCTCTCTGTGTCTCTCTGTCTCTCTGTGTCTCTCTGTGTCTCTCTGTGTCTCTCCGTGTGACCCCGTGTCTCTCTCTGTGTCTCTCTGTGTCTCTCTGTGTCAGCGAGGGCCAGCAGGTGGTGAAGGAAGCGCTAGCGGGCGTGCTGGAGGGCCAGGGTGTGTCTCTCTGTGTCTCTCTGTGTCTCTCTGTGTCTCTCTCTGTGTCTCTCTGTGTCTCTCTGTGTCTCTCTGTGTCTCTCTGTGTCAGCGAGGGCCAGCAGGTGGTGAAGGAAGCGCTAGCGGGCGTGCTGGAGGGCCAGGGTGTGTCTCTCTGTGTCTCTCTGTGTCTCTCTGTGTGACCCCGTGTCTCTCTCTCCGTGTCTCTCTCCGTGAGTCAGCGAGGGCCAGCAGGTGGTGAAGGAAGCGCTAGCGGGCGTGCTGGAGGGCCAGGGCGTGGGCTGGTTCACCCTCAAGCGCTGTCGACGGCTCCTTGACTCCGAGCCCCTGCGCCTGCTGCTGCTGGGCAAGATGAGCAGGATGGGGCCTAGCGGAGAGGCCTCATCCACTGTGCCTGACTCGGTGAGCGGGGGGTGGGGGGAGGGTGGGGGGAGGGTGGGGGGAGGGTGGGGGGAGGGTGGGGGTGGAGTGTGGGGGTGGAGGGTGGGGGGAGTGTGGGGGGGGTGTGGGGGGAGTGTGGGGGGAGAGGATGGGGGTGGAGTTACTATCGCCCTGTGTCTCCCTGTGTCTCCCTGTGTCTCTGTGTGTCTCCTTGTGTCTCATTGTGTCTCTGTGTGTCTCTGTGTCTCCCTGTGTCTCCCTTTGTCTCTGTGTCTCCCTCTGTCTCTGTTTGTCTCCCTGTGTCTCCCTGTGTCTCCGTGTGTCTCCCTGTGTCTCCCTGTGTCTCCGTGTGTCTCTGTGTCTCTCTGTGTCTCTCTGTGTCTCCCTGTCTCTCTGTGTCTCTCTGTGTCTCCCTGTCTCTCTGTGTCTCCTTGTGTCTCCCTGTGTCTCCTTGTGTCTCCCTGTGTCACCTTGTGTCTCTGTGTGTCTCTGTGTGTCTCCCTGTCTCTCCTTGTTTCTCCTTGTGTCTACCTGTGTCTCCCTGTGTCTCTGTGTGTCTCTGTGTCTCCCTGTGTCTCTGTCTCCCTGTGTGTCTCTGTGTCTCTCTGTGTGTCTCTGTGTCTCCCTGTGTCTCTGTGTCTCCCTGTGTGTCTCTGTGTCTCCCTGTGTGTCTCTGTGTCTCTCTGTGTGTCTCTGTGTCTCCCTGTGTGTCTCTGTGTCTCTCTCTGTGTCTCTGTGTCTCCCTGTGTGTCTCTGTGTCTCTCTGTGTGTCTCTTTGTCTCCCTGTGTCTCCCTGTGTCTCCGTGTGTCTCCGTGTGTCTCCAGGAGGTGACTAGGAAGGTGTATAAGGGCATGCTGGACCTTATGAAGTGTTGCGTCTCTGTGTCTCTGTGTCTCCCTGTGTCTCCCTGTGTCTCTGTGTCTCCCTGTGTCTCCCTGTGTGTCTCCCTTTGTCTCTGTGTCTCCCTGTGTCTACCTGTGTCTCCCTGTGTCTCCGTGTGTCTCCCTGTGTCTCTGTGTCTCCCTGTGTCTCCGTGTGTCTCCCTGTGTCTCTGTGTCTCCCTGTGTCTCCCTGTGTCTCTGTGTCTCCTTGTGTCTCCCTGTGTCTTTGTGTCTCCCTGTGTCTCCATGTATCTCCCTGTGTCTCCCTGTGTCTCCCTGTATCTCCCTGTGTCTCCGTGTGTCTCCCTGTGTCTCCCTGTGTCTCCCTGTGTCTCTGTGTCTCCCTGTGTCTCCCTGTGTCTCTCTGTGTTTCTCTGTGTCTCTCCGTGTGTCTCCCTGTGTCTCTCTGTGTGTCTCCGTGTGTCTCCGTGTGTCTCTGTGTCTCCCTGTGTGTCTCTGTGTCTCTCTGTGTCTCCCTGTCTCCCTGTGTCTCTCTGTGTGTCTCTGTGTCTCCCTGTGTGTCTCTGTGTCTCCCTGTGTCTCTGTGTCTCTCTGTCTCCGTGTGTCTCCCTGTGTCTCCCTGTGTCTCTGTGTGTCTCTCTTTGTCTCCCTGTGTCTCTGTGTCTCCCTGTGTCTCTGTGTGTCTCCCTGTGTCTCCAGGAGGTGACTAGGAAGGTGTACAAGGGCATGCTGGACCTCTTGAAGTGCTGTCTCCCTGTGTCTCTGTGTGTCTCCGTGTGTCTCCGTGTGTCTCCGTGTGTCTCTGTGTGTCTCCCTGTGTCTCCAGGAGGTGACCAGGAAGGTGTACAAGGGCATGCTGGACCTCTTGAAGTGCTGTGTCTCTGTGTCTCCCCGTGTGTCTCCGTGTGTCTCCAGGTGGTGACCAGGAAGGTGTACAAGGGCATGCTGGACCTCTTGAAGTGCTGTGTCTCTATGTGTCTGTGTCTCTGTGTGTCTCCGTGTGTCTCCGTGTGTCTCCCTGTCTCCAGGAGGTGACCAGGAAGGTGTACAAGGGCATGCTGGACCTCTTGAAGTGCTGTGTCTCTGTGTGTCTCTGTGTGTCTCTGTGTGTCTCCGTGTGTCTCCGTGTGTCTCCAGGAGGTGACCAGGAAGGTGTACAAGGGCATGCTGGACCTCTTGAAGTGCTGTGTCTGTGTCTCCCTGTGTCTCCGTGTGTCTCCGTGTGTCTCTGTGTGTCTCCCTGTGTCTCCAGGAGGTGACTAGGAAGGTGTACAAGGCCATGCTGGACCTCTTGAAGTGCTGTCTCCCTGTGTCTCTGTGTGTCTCCGTGTGTCTCCGTGTGTCTCTGTGTGTCTCCCTGTGTCTCCAGGAGGTGACCAGGAAGGTGTACAAGGGCATGCTGGACCTCTTGAAGTGCTGTGTCTCTATGTGTCTGTGTCTCCGTGTGTCTCCGTGTGTCTCCGTGTGTCTCCGTGTGTCTCCCTGTGTCTCCAGGAGGTGACCAGGAAGGTGTACAAGGGCATGCTGGACCTCTTGAAGTGCTGTGTCTCTATGTGTCTGTGTCTCCCTGTGTCTCCGTGTGTCTCCGTGTGTCTCCGTGTGTCTCCCTGTGTCTCCAGGAGGTGACTAGGAAGGTGTATAAGGGCATGCTGGACCTCTTGAAGTGCTGTGTCTCCCTGTGTCTCCCTGTGTGTCTCCGTGTGTCTCCGTGTGTCTCCGTGTGTCTCCAGGAGGTGACCAGGAAGGTGTACAAGGGCATGCTGGACCTCTTGAAGTGCTGTGTCTCTATGTGTCTGTGTCTCCGTGTGTCTCCGTGTGTCTCCGTGTGTCTCCCTGTGTCTCCAGGAGGTGACCAGGAAGGTGTACAAGGGCATGCTGGACCTCTTGAAGTGCTGTGTCTCTATGTGTCTGTGTCTCTGTGTGTCTCCGTGTGTCTCCGTGTGTCTCCGTGTGTCTCCAGGAGGTGACCAGGAAGGTGTACAAGGGCATGCTGGACCTCTTGAAGTGCTGTGTCTCTATGTGTCTGTGTCTCTGTGTGTCTCCGTGTGTCTCCGTGTGTCTCCAGGAGGTGACCAGGAAGGTGTACAAGGGCATGCTGGACCTCTTGAAGTGCTGTGTCTCCCTGTGTCTCCCTGTGTGTCTCTGTGTCTCCGTGTGTCTCCGTGTGTCTCCAGGAGGTGACCAGGAAGGTGTACAAGGGCATGCTGGACCTCTTGAAGTGCTGTGTCTCTGGCCTGGAGAGTTCTTATGCCAGCTCAGGAGTTGGAGGAATGTCCAGCGTCTTCACCCTGCTGGAGATCGCCTACACACACTACTACAGCAAGGGTATTTAGTACTCAGAGTACTCACAGAGTACTCACAGAGTACTCACACACAGAGTACTCACACAGCCTACACACACTACTACAGCAAGGGTATTGAGTACTCAGAGTACTCACAGAGTACTCACAGAGTACTCACACACACAGAGTACTCACACAGCCTAAACACACTACGACAGCAAGGGTATTGAGTACTCAGAGTACTCACAGAGTACTCACAGAGTACTCACAGAGTACTCACACACACAGAGTACTCACAGCCTACACACACTACTACAGCAAGGGTATTGAGTACTCAGAGTACTCACAGAGTACTCACAGAGTACTCACAGAGTACTCACACACAGAGTACTCACAGAGTACTCACACAGCCTACACACACTACTACAGCAAGAGTATTGAGTACTCAGAGTACTCACAGAGTACTCACACAAACAGAGTACTCACAGAGTACTCACACACACAGAGTACTCACACAGCCTACACACACTACTACAGCAAGGGTATTGAGTACTCAGAGTACTCACAGAGTACTCACAGAGTACTCACACACACAGAGTACTCACAGAGTACTCACACAGCCTACACACACTACTACAGCAAGGGTATTGAGTACTCAGAGTACTCACAGAGTACTCACACACACAGAGTACTCACACAGCCTACACACACTACTACAGCAAGGGTATTTAGTACTCAGAGTACTCACAGAGTACTCACACACACAGAGTACTCACACACACAGAGTACTCACAGAGTACTCACACACACAGAGTACTCACACAGCCTACACACACTACTACAGGAAGGGTATTTAGTACTCACAGAGTACTCGCACACAAAGAGTACTCACACACACAGAGTACTCACGCAGCCTACACACACTAGTACAGCAAGGGCATTGAGTACTCACAGAGTACTCACACACACAGAGTACTCACACAGCCTACACACACTAGTACAGCAAGGGCATTGAGTACTCACAGAGTACTCACACACAGAGTACTCACACACAGAGTACTCACACAGCCTACACACACTACTACAGGAAGGGTATTTAGTACTCAGAGTACTCACAGAGTACTCACACACACAGAGTACTCACAAAGTACTCACACACACAGAGTACTCACACAGCCTACACACACTACTACAGCAAGGGTATTGAGTACTCAGAGTACTCACAGAGTACTCACACACACAGAGTACTCACAGCCTACACACACTACTACAGCAAGGGTATTGAGTACTCAGAGTACTCACAGAGTACTCACAGAGTACTCACACACACAGAGTACTCACACTCACAGAGTACTCACAGAGTACTCACACACAGAGTACTCACTCTACCCCGATCACTCTACCCCGACCACTCCACCCCTACCGCTCCACCCCTACCGCTCCACCCCTACCACTCCACCCCTACCACTCCACCCCTACCACTCCACCCCTACCACTCTACCCCTACCACTCCACCCCTACCACTCTACACCTACCACTCCACCCCTACCACTCCACCCCTACCACTCCACCCCTACCACTCTACCCCTACCACTCTACACCTACCACTCCACCCCTACCACTCTACCCCTACCACTCTACACCTACCACTCCACCCCTACCACTCCACCCCTACCACTCCACCCCTACCACTCCACCCCTACCACTCTACACCTACCACTCCACCCCTACCACTCCACCCCTACCACTCCACCCCTACCACTCTACCCCTACCACTCCACCCCTACCGCTCCACCCCTACCGCTCCACCCCTACCGCTCCACCCCTACCGCTCCACCCCTACCGCTCCACCCCTACCGCTCCACCCCTACCGCTCCACCCCTACCGCTCCACCCCTACCACTCCACCCCTACCACTCCACCCCTACCACTCCACCCCTACCACTCTACCCCTGCCACTCTACCACTACCACTCTACCCCTACCGCTCCACCCCTACCACTCCACCCCTACCGCTCCACCCCTACCACTCCACCCCTACCACTCCACCCCTACCACTCTACCCCTACCACTCCACCCCTACCACTCTACACCTACCACTCCACCCCTACCACTCCACCCCTACCACTCCACCCCTACCACTCCACCCCTACCGCTCCACCCCTACCACTCCACCTCTACCACTCCACCCCTACCACTCTACCACTCCACCCCTACCACTTCACCCCTACCACTCCACCCCTACCACTCCACCCCTACCACTTTACCCCTACCACTCCACCCCTACCACTCCACTCCTACCACTCCACCCCTACCACTCCACCCCTACCACTCCACCCCTACCACTCCACCTCTACCATTCCACCCCTACCACTCCACCCCTACCACTCCACCCCTACCACTCTACCCCTACCACTCTACCCCTACCACTCTACCACTCCACCCCTACCACTCCACCCCTACCGCTCCACCCCTACCGCTCCACCCCAACCACGCCACCCCTACCACTCCACCTCTACCACTCCACCCCTACCACTCCACCCCTACCACTCTACCACTCCACCCCTACCACTCCACCTCTACCACTCCACCCCTACCACTCCACCCCTACCACCCTACCACTCCACCCCTACCACTCCACCCCTACCACTCCACCCCTACCACTCCACCCCATACCACTCCACCCCTACCGCTCCACCCCTACCACTCTACCCCTACCACTCCACCCCTACCGCTCCACCCCTACCACTCTACCCCTACCACTCTACCCCTACCACTCCACCCCTACCGCTCCACCCCTACCACTCCACCCCTACCACTCCACCCCTACCACTCCACCCCTACCACTCCACCCCTACCACTCCACCCCTACCACTCCACCCCTACCGCTCCACCCCTGTCGCCAACTCAGAGCCTGAGCGTAAGAAAATGGTTGAAGCGACGACGCCAACAACCGGAGGCGGTGGAGGCGGTGGAGGCGGTGGAGGCGGTGGAGGCGGTGGAGGCGGTGGTGGCGGTGGAGGCGGTGGAGGCGGTGGTGGTGGTGGAGGCGGTGGCTTGGAGTCAACTGCACAGCCGGCTCGCTCCAACAACCAGCAACAACCACCACAACAACCGCAAAAACAACAACAACCACAACAACAACATCCACAGCAACAACAACAACCACAACAACAACAACCACAGCAACAACAACCACCGCCAAAGATACAACTCAGTAGAGCGCCGCCCAAGGGAACGTCCACGCAGCAACAACAACAACCACAACAACCACAACAACAACCACAACAACAACCACAACAACAACCACAACAACAACAACAACCACAACCACAACAACAACTTGGGGGTCCGGTGGTGGGGGGGTCCCCGGTGGTAGGGGGGGGCCCCCCACGAGGGGTGGGGGGCCCGGCGGGTGGTGGAGCTGTGGGCGACTCACGCAGCCTCAACGAGGAGCACTTCGTGTCCTCCATCGGTGAGTCCACCACCTCCTGGTGTGTAGTCCACCACCTCGTGTAGTCCACCACCACCTCGTGTAGTCCACCACCTCCTGGTGTGTAGTCCACTACCTCCTGGTGTTTAGTCCACCACCACCTGGTGTGTAGTCCACCACCACCTCGTGTAGTCCATCACCACCTCGTGTAGTCCATCACCACCTCGTGTAGTCCACCACCACCTCGTGTAGTCCATCACCACCTCGTGTAGTCCACCACTACCTCGTGTAGTCCACCACCTCCTGGTGTGTAGTCCACCACCACCTCGTGTAGTCCACCACCACCTCGTGTAGTCCACCACCTCCTGGTGTGTAGTCCACCACCTCGTGTAGTCCACCACCACCTCGTGTAGTCCTCCACCTCGTGTAGTCCACCACCTCCTGGTGTGTAGTCCACCACCTCGTGTAGTCCACCACCTCCTGGTGTGTAGTCCATCACCTCCTGGTGTGTAGTCCACCACCTCCTGGTGTGTAGTCCACCACCTCCTGGTGTGTAGTCCACCACCTCGTGTAGTCCACCACCACCTTGTGTGTAGTCCATCACCTCCTGGTGTGTAGTCCACCACCACCTCGTGTAGTCCACCACCTCGTGTAGTCCTCCACCTCGTGTAGTCCACCACCACCTTGTGTGTAGTCCATCACCTCCTGGTGTGTAGTCCACCACCTCGTGTAGTCCACCACCACCTTGTGTGTAGTCCACCACCTCCTACATACACGCACAGACACACACACAACAACAACAACCGCCATTCGCCACTAAGTGGCGGTGACGTCACCACGACGCTTGTGCCAGGCTATGTGCACCTTGAGGCCACGTGAAGTGTCGAACGCCCGCGGGCAGGAAGTCACGGGGCAGACCCAGGTGCCACAGGTCGACTGACTGAGATGACTGGCTGATGCACAACCTTTTCCCCCTACTGTGCCAACCTACTGTGCTTTAGCCACCCGGCGCTCCGCTCATTGTTGTGAGCGTCGCTCCTTCGCCCTCCGTTGTTGTTGGAGGGCGACTGCCTCCAACTGCCCAGTAGCGTCCTTCACGAGCCTCCTCCACAGAGGCCGATCTTGACACCGCTGGTACCAGTCATCGGCAAGTCCACTCAGCTCCACGTCCTCCTGTACCACATCACTCCATCTCTTCTCTAGCCCGTGCCGCGCCCGTTTAGCTCCCTCCATCCGACTGAACAAAAGCTGTTTCGGCATGCGATGGCTGGGCATGCGGGCTACATGACCCAGCCAATGCAGCCTTGCCTGCCGGAGGAGCTCACCGATGGGACCTTGCCCAGATCTTTCAAGGATTTGTGAGCTCCTCACACAATCCAGTCTGGTTAAACCCAGGATGGAACGTAGGCAGGCCAGCCTAAATGTTTCTAACCGGCAAAGATGTTCCATTAGGGGGGTCCACGTTTCGCAAGCGTAGAGAAGGGAGGGAATGACCGTGGCCGAGAAGACCTGAAGCTTAGTGCGGAGTGACAGACCAAGAAGTTTCCACACAGCGTTACGCAACCGATGAAAAGAAATTGCCGCTCGACTGATTCGGAGTGAGACCTCTGCTGTTAAACCGGAGCCGGTCATAAGCACACTGCCCAGGTATGGAAAACTCTCCACTCTCTCCACAACTGCCCCATCACCGATTGGGAGTTGTGGGGGTGGAGTGTCCGATGGTACAAAATACCCAGGCAGGTGCTTAGTTTTGGTGGGGCTGATGGTAAGGCCCCCACCTCTTAGTGGCACGCTCCAGTCTCAGCAGCAGCGTCTCCAACTCCTCTGAATGAGCAGCTATTACCAAATCATCGGCATACATAACGTGGTTGAGCTATAGGGAGCCATCCCTTGACTGCACCTGGGCATCGATCAGCCTCCCATTATATCTCTACCATATGGAGATTCCCCCGGTACAACTATTGAAGGCTTCACCAACTACGTGGTCAAAATAGATGTTAAATAATGTGGGAACCAGAGGACATCCCTGTCGCACCCCAAGGTGTACAGGGAATGGCTCTGACTCCCGGCCACGTAGTTTTACCCGGGCCCGCTCACCATAATGAAGGTCCTTAATGATCGTGAGCAGAGGGTCAGGTACTCCTGACCCTCTGCTCGAAGACCAACCCAGAGCCCAGCCCTACTGATGGTATCATAGGCCTTGACCAGGTCAATAAAGCAGAGATGTAGGTCTTGCTGGAATTCCCTACACCTCTGCTGTAGCAGACGGACAGAAAATATGGCATCTGTGCAGGACCGCCCTTTCCTGAAACCGCATTGGGGCTCCGCAAGCCTCTCCTCAGCGTGCCTGGCAAGGCGATGTTGAATAATCCTTGCCAGGACCTTTCCCGGCACACTGCGGAGTGAGATGCCCCTGTAGTTGTTACAGTCTGTGCGGTCCCCCTTCTTAAAGAGGGGGACCACCAGGGCATCCTTCCAGTCCTGCGGAACCCGTCCAGTGGTCCAGACTTTTGTTATGATGTCATTTAGGGCAGTCTGTGCACAAACGCCACCCTCCCTCAGCATTTCGCTTGGGAGATCATCTCTGCCCGCTGCCTTTCCTGGTCTCAGACTCCGGATCGCCTTCAGTACTTCCTCAACAGATGGCACTTCAGCCAGCCACTCACAGGGGGTGACTTCTTCCAATATTTGAGGCACCGCAGCCTCAGCAGGGTCATCCTCACTTTGTGCCACGATGTTTTCCTGGCTGAGGGATTTTCCCTCCCCCAGGACCTCACAGAAATGCTCAGCAAATCTGCAAACCTGTTCCTGGGGGTCAGAGATTGGATCACCGTTTTTTCGCCTAATGATGGTAATAGGTGTGGCGCTACAGGTTATTTTTTTTATGGAGTTAAATAGAGATTTGTGATCGTGGGCCACTGAGGCAGACTCCATCTCCTCAGCAACCCGCGACCACTACCCATCCTTGCAGTGCCTCACGGCTCTCCGAACCTCCGAGCAAAGGCTGCGGTAAGCCTCCTCATTCTCTGACGTGGGATTCTGTAGCCGATGACAGTGGGCCTGTCGCTTTTTCTCAACCATCCTGAACACCTCCTCTGTCAGCCAGGGTCTCTGGGGAGGTCTGGACCGCATACCCAAAGCAGCCATTGCAGCTGCATGAGTCACAGTCCTAAACCTCACCCATTTACCCTCGACATCAGGAGGAGTCGGGGACGATGCCAATCCCAGCCGCAAGCGATTATGAAATTCTCGTTTGCAACTTTCATCAGATAACTGAGACCAGGCCACTTTAGGTTGGAATGGGGTCCTGGGTGTACACCCCCCACCGGAGTGGAAGAATGGCAGGCGCATCTTACAGATGACTAGTCGATGGTCAGAGGGCAGATCAGCTCCACAGTAGGTTCTGGTGTCAATGACATGGGCTCGCATCCGCTGGTCTGTCACTATGTAGTCCAGCAGATGTTCTTGCTTGGACCTGGCATGCATCCATGATGTTGTGTGGATGCGCCGATGCCGGAACAGCGTGTTGGTAATTACAAGCCCATGGGCTGCACAAAAATCTAGCAGCCTCCTACCGTTGTTATTGAGCTAATCTGGCCCATGCCCTCCAGTCACTCCAGACCAGGTGCCAGCATCATGACCAACTTGGGCATTGAAGTCACCCAACATGATGACTCTATCCCGAGGGGCCACTTCAGCCAGCACCTGTGACAGGAGGTCATAGAAGGCATCTGACTCATCGGCTTTGCCTGCATCCCTCCACGGATGTTCATCTTCGGTGGGGGCATAAGTAACCACAACCACCATTCCCCGCCTCCGGTTGATGGGAAGGCGAGCCCAAAGTAGCCTTGGGCTTACAGCTTCCCACACCTCACCACCACGCTCCCACGCCCCCTTCATTCTTTTGTTCAAAAGAAGAGCCACACCCTGTTGTTTGGCAATCTGCTGCCCCGAGTAGAGGACTGTCCACCCCTCATGGTGGCAGGAACCAGAGCCGGTCCACTGGACCTCCTGAATGCCACAGAGATTCAGGCGGCACCGGTCCAGCTCCCGACAGAGGAGTGGCAGCCTCTCCTCCGCAGTGAGCGTTCGAACATTCCACGTGGCCAACCGTAGTGGCTTTTCGTTGTTTCTGGAGGAGCCCCGAGGGTAGAGATTCAATCTCCTGGCTCCGCCAATTGGGGTTTGGCCAGGAGACGTCATAGACGCCTGGCCCCCCGGGGCCTCCGGCACAAGCTTATTAGTTATATACTTTATTCGCGGTTTGGTGGTAATTAATTGAAGGTGGAGGGGTTACCAGCCCCTCGCACCCGTCCAGAGCCCCCGTTTAGCCCCTGTGGTGGACACGGACGCCACGAGAGGAGGAGCCAATCGGAATTGGCTCCTCCCCCCACAGCACTGTCCACGACAGAGTTGCCCGTCCGGCACCGCGAGGAGGTAGGGGGTTGTTTTGCCGGACACACACACTGTCACAAAGATCCCCCGTATAGCCTTAACAGACTGTAGGGGCAAGTGCTGTTAGCGAGCACCTATGAAGGCCAGAACGGTACACGAGGGGGTGGGTGGCCAGCACCACGCCCGACCGCCTTTGTCTCCCTAGTGGCGATATTTACACACCGCACCAGGTACTCATTTGAGGCTGAGTCGACCTAGGGGAGGCCCGGGACCGGTTCAGATAATCGTCACCGGTGTTGGCCGTGAGCGGGAATCGAACCCGGGTCGCCAGGTTCATAGCGCAGCGTAGCGCTAACCGCTACACCCACCGCTCCCCACACGCACACTGACACACACACACACTGACACACACACACTACACACTGATTGAGTGGTGGGTGGGTGATGTCGTGGTGGTGGTGGTGGTGACGTTACAGGCACAGAGGGAGGTGGTGGTGGTGGTGACGATGGTGAGGAGGAGGAGGAGGAGGCGGTGGTGGTGAGAAATCGCTCGGCCCTCATCCACTCCAGCAGCCAGGAATCGGTGAGCAGCACCGTGGTGAGCTGATGATGATGGTGATCGTGCTGATGATGATGGTGCTGATGATGATGATGGTGCTGATGATGATGATGGTGATGATGGTGCTGATGATGTTGATGATGATGATGGTGCTGATGATGTTGATGATGTTGATTATGATGATGGTGCTGATGATGATGTTGATGATGATGATGTTGAAGATGCTGCTGATGATGTTGATGTTGATGATGATGGTGCTGATGATGATGGTGCTGATGATGATGATGGTGCTGATGATGATGATGGTGCTGATGATGATGATGGTGGTGATGATGATGGTGCTGATGATGATGATGGTGGTGCTGATGATGATGATGGTGCTGATGATGATGATGGTGCTGATGATGATGATGGTGATGATGGTGCTGATGATGTTGATGATGATGATGGTGCTGATGATGTTGATGATGTTGATTATGATGATGGTGCTGATGATGATGTTGATGATGATGATGTTGAAGATGCTGCTGATGATGTTGATGTTGATGATGATGGTGCTGATGATGATGGTGCTGATGATGATGATGGTGCTGATGATGATGATGGTGCTGATGATGATGATGGTGGTGATGATGATGGTGCTGATGATGATGATGGTGGTGCTGATGATGATGATGGTGCTGATGATGGTGCTGATGATGATGATGGTGGTGCTGATGATGATGCTGATGATGGTGCTGATAATGTTGATGAAGATGATGATGGTGCTGATGATGATGATGGTGCTGATAATGATGGTGCTGATGATGATGATGGTGCTGATGATGGTGCTGATGATGATGATGGTGCTGCTGATGATGATGATGGTGCTGCTGCTGATGATGATGATGATCGTGCTGATGATGATGGTGCTGATGATGATGATGGTGCTGATGATGATGATGGTGATGATGGTGCTGATGATGTTGATGATGATGATGGTGCTGATGATGTTGATGATGTTGATTATGATGATGGTGCTGATGATGATGTTGATGATGATGATGTTGAAGATGCTGCTGATGATGTTGATGATGATGGTGCTGATGATGATGATGATGGTGCTGATGATGATGATGGTGCTGATGATGATGATGGTGCTGATGATGATGATGGT
Organism: Petromyzon marinus; assembly: GCF_048934315.1. Classification (NCBI taxonomy): domain Eukaryota; kingdom Metazoa; phylum Chordata; class Hyperoartia; order Petromyzontiformes; family Petromyzontidae; genus Petromyzon; species Petromyzon marinus. Next base: position 15,014 of record NW_027422629.1, read on the forward strand.
GGTGATGATGATGGTGCTGATGATGATGATGGTGGTGCTGATGATGATGATGGTGCTGATGATGGTGCTGATGATGATGATGGTGGTGCTGATGATGATGCTGATGATGGTGCTGATAATGTTGATGAAGATGATGATGGTGCTGATGATGATGATGGTGCTGATAATGATGGTGCTGATGATGATGATGCTGATGATGGTGCTGATGATGATGATGGTGCTGCTGATGATGATGGTGCTGCTGCTGATGATGATGATCGTGCTGATGATGATGGTGCTGATGATGATGATGGTGCTGATGATGATGATGATGGTGATGATGGTGCTGATGATGTTGCTGATGATGTTGCTGATGATGTTGATTATGATGATGGTGCTGATGATGATGTTGATGATGATGTTGAAGATGCTGCTGATGATGTTGATGATGATGGTGCTGATGATGATGATGGTGCTGATGATGATGATGGTGCTGATGATGATGATGGTGCTGATGATGATGATGGTGGTGATGATGATGGTGCTGATGATGATGATGGTGGTGCTGATGATGATGATGGTGCTGATGATGGTGCTGATGATGATGATGGTGGTGCTGATGATGATGCTGATGATGGTGCTGATAATGTTGATGAAGATGATGATGGTGCTGATGATGATGATGGTGCTGATAATGATGGTGCTGATGATGATGATGCTGATGATGGTGCTGATGATGATGATGGTGCTGCTGATGATGATGGTGCTGCTGCTGATGATGATGATCGTGCTGATGATGATGGTGCTGATGATGATGATGGTGCTGATGATGATGATGGTGATGATGGTGCTGATGATGTTGCTGATGATGTTGCTGATGATGTTGATTATGATGATGGTGCTGATGATGATGATGATCGTGCTGATGATGATGGTGCTGATGATGATGATGGTGATGATGGTGCTGATGATGTTGATGATGATGATGGTGCTGATGATGTTGATGATGTTGATTATGATGATGGTGCTGATGATGATGTTGATGATGATGATGTTGAAGATGCTGCTGATGATGTTGATGATGATGGTGCTGATGATGATGATGATGGTGCTGATGATGATGATGGTGCTGATGATGATGATGGTGCTGATGATGATGATGGTGGTGATGATGATGGTGCTGATGATGATGATGGTGGTGCTGATGATGATGATGGTGCTGATGATGGTGCTGATGATGATGATGGTGGTGCTGATGATGATGCTGATGATGGTGCTGATAATGTTGATGAAGATGATGATGGTGCTGATGATGATGATGGTGCTGATAATGATGGTGCTGATGATGATGATGCTGATGATGGTGCTGATGATGATGATGGTGCTGCTGATGATGATGGTGCTGCTGCTGATGATGATGATCGTGCTGATGATGATGGTGCTGATGATGATGGTGCTGATGATGATGATGGTGATGATGGTGCTGATGATGTTGCTGATGATGTTGCTGATGATGTTGATTATGATGATGGTGCTGATGATGATGTTGATGATGATGTTGAAGATGCTGCTGATGATGTTGATGATGATGGTGCTGATGATGATGATGGTGCTGATGATGATGATGGTGCTGATGATGATGATGGTGCTGATGATGATGATGGTGGTGATGATGATGGTGCTGATGATGATGATGGTGGTGCTGATGATGATGATGGTGCTGATGATGGTGCTGATGATGATGATGGTGGTGCTGATGATGATGCTGATGATGGTGCTGATAATGTTGATGAAGATGATGATGGTGCTGATGATGATGATGGTGCTGATAATGATGGTGCTGATGATGATGATGCTGATGATGGTGCTGATGATGATGATGGTGCTGCTGATGATGATGGTGCTGCTGCTGATGATGATGATCGTGCTGATGATGATGGTGCTGATGATGATGATGGTGCTGATGATGATGATGGTGATGATGGTGCTGATGATGTTGATGATGATGATGGTGCTGATGATGTTGATGATGTTGATTATGATGATGGTGCTGATGATGATGTTGATGATGATGATGTTGAAGATGCTGCTGATGATGTTGATGATGATGGTGCTGATGATGATGATGATGGTGCTGATGATGATGATGGTGCTGATGATGATGATGGTGCTGATGATGATGATGGTGGTGATGATGATGGTGCTGATGATGATGATGGTGGTGCTGATGATGATGATGGTGCTGATGATGGTGCTGATGATGATGATGGTGGTGCTGATGATGATGCTGATGATGGTGCTGATAATGTTGATGAAGATGATGATGGTGCTGATGATGATGATGGTGCTGATAATGATGGTGCTGATGATGATGATGCTGATGATGGTGCTGATGATGATGATGGTGCTGCTGATGATGATGGTGCTGCTGCTGATGATGATGATCGTGCTGATGATGATGGTGCTGATGATGATGATGGTGCTGATGATGATGATGATGGTGATGATGGTGCTGATGATGTTGCTGATGATGTTGCTGATGATGTTGATTATGATGATGGTGCTGATGATGATGTTGATGATGATGTTGAAGATGCTGCTGATGATGTTGATGATGATGGTGCTGATGATGATGATGGTGCTGATGATGATGATGGTGCTGATGATGATGATGGTGCTGATGATGATGATGGTGGTGATGATGATGGTGCTGATGATGATGATGGTGGTGCTGATGATGATGATGGTGCTGATGATGGTGCTGATGATGATGATGGTGGTGCTGATGATGATGCTGATGATGGTGCTGATAATGTTGATGAAGATGATGATGGTGCTGATGATGATGATGGTGCTGATAATGATGGTGCTGATGATGATGATGCTGATGATGGTGCTGATGATGATGATGGTGCTGCTGATGATGATGGTGCTGCTGCTGATGATGATGATCGTGCTGATGATGATGGTGCTGATGATGATGATGGTGCTGATGATGATGATGGTGATGATGGTGCTGATGATGTTGCTGATGATGTTGCTGATGATGTTGATTATGATGATGGTGCTGATGATGATGATGATCGTGCTGATGATGATGGTGCTGATGATGATGATGGTGATGATGGTGCTGATGATGTTGATGATGATGATGGTGCTGATGATGTTGATGATGTTGATTATGATGATGGTGCTGATGATGATGTTGATGATGATGATGTTGAAGATGCTGCTGATGATGTTGATGATGATGGTGCTGATGATGATGATGATGGTGCTGATGATGATGATGGTGCTGATGATGATGATGGTGCTGATGATGATGATGGTGGTGATGATGATGGTGCTGATGATGATGATGGTGGTGCTGATGATGATGATGGTGCTGATGATGGTGCTGATGATGATGATGGTGGTGCTGATGATGATGCTGATGATGGTGCTGATAATGTTGATGAAGATGATGATGGTGCTGATGATGATGATGGTGCTGATAATGATGGTGCTGATGATGATGATGCTGATGATGGTGCTGATGATGATGATGGTGCTGCTGATGATGATGGTGCTGCTGCTGATGATGATGATCGTGCTGATGATGATGGTGCTGATGATGATGGTGCTGATGATGATGATGGTGATGATGGTGCTGATGATGTTGCTGATGATGTTGCTGATGATGTTGATTATGATGATGGTGCTGATGATGATGTTGATGATGATGTTGAAGATGCTGCTGATGATGTTGATGATGATGGTGCTGATGATGATGATGGTGCTGATGATGATGATGGTGCTGATGATGATGATGGTGCTGATGATGATGATGGTGGTGATGATGATGGTGCTGATGATGATGATGGTGGTGCTGATGATGATGATGGTGCTGATGATGGTGCTGATGATGATGATGGTGGTGCTGATGATGATGCTGATGATGGTGCTGATAATGTTGATGAAGATGATGATGGTGCTGATGATGATGATGGTGCTGATAATGATGGTGCTGATGATGATGATGCTGATGATGGTGCTGATGATGATGATGGTGCTGCTGATGATGATGGTGCTGCTGCTGATGATGATGATCGTGCTGATGATGATGGTGCTGATGATGATGATGGTGCTGATGATGATGATGGTGATGATGGTGCTGATGATGTTGCTGATGATGTTGCTGATGATGTTGATTATGATGATGGTGCTGATGATGATGTTGATGATGATGATGTTGAAGATGCTGCTGATGATGTTGATGATGATGGTGCTGATGATGATGATGATGGTGCTGATGATGATGATGGTGCTGATGATGATGATGGTGCTGATGATGATGATGGTGGTGATGATGATGGTGCTGATGATGATGATGGTGGTGCTGATGATGATGATGGTGCTGATGATGGTGCTGATGATGATGATGGTGGTGCTGATGATGATGCTGATGATGGTGCTGATAATGTTGATGAAGATGATGATGGTGCTGATGATGATGATGGTGCTGATAATGATGGTGCTGATGATGATGATGGTGCTGATGATGGTGCTGATGATGATGATGGTGCTGCTGATGATGATGATGGTGCTGCTGCTGATGATGATGATGATCGTGCTGATGATGATGGTGCTGATGATGATGATGGTGCTGATGATGATGATGGTGATGATGGTGCTGATGATGTTGATGATGATGATGGTGCTGATGATGTTGATGATGTTGATTATGATGATGGTGCTGATGATGATGTTGATGATGATGATGTTGAAGATGCTGCTGATGATGTTGATGATGATGGTGCTGATGATGATGATGATGGTGCTGATGATGATGATGGTGCTGATGATGATGATGGTGCTGATGATGATGATGGTGGTGATGATGATGGTGCTGATGATGATGGTGGTGCTGATGATGATGATGGTGCTGATGATGGTGCTGATGATGATGATGGTGGTGCTGATGATGATGCTGATGATGGTGCTGATAATGTTGATGAAGATGATGATGGTGCTGATGATGATGATGGTGCTGATAATGATGGTGCTGATGATGATGATGCTGATGATGGTGCTGATGATGATGATGGTGCTGCTGATGATGATGGTGCTGCTGCTGATGATGATGATCGTGCTGATGATGATGGTGCTGATGATGATGATGGTGCTGATGATGATGATGGTGATGATGGTGCTGATGATGTTGCTGATGATGTTGCTGATGATGTTGATTATGATGATGGTGCTGATGATGATGTTGATGATGATGATGTTGAAGATGCTGCTGATGATGTTGATGATGATGGTGCTGATGATGATGATGGTGCTGATGATGATGATGGTGCTGATGATGATGATGGTGCTGATGATGATGATGGTGGTGATGATGATGGTGCTGATGATGATGATGGTGGTGCTGATGATGATGATGGTGCTGATGATGGTGCTGATGATGATGATGGTGGTGCTGATGATGATGCTGATGATGGTGCTGATAATGTTGATGAAGATGATGATGGTGCTGATGATGATGATGGTGCTGATAATGATGGTGCTGATGATGATGATGCTGATGATGGTGCTGATGATGATGATGGTGCTGCTGATGATGATGGTGCTGCTGCTGATGATGATGATCGTGCTGATGATGATGGTGCTGATGATGATGATGGTGCTGATGATGATGATGATGGTGATGATGGTGCTGATGATGTTGCTGATGATGTTGATTATGATGATGGTGCTGATGATGATGTTGATGATGATGATGTTGAAGATGCTGCTGATGATGTTGATGATGATGGTGCTGATGATGATGATGGTGCTGATGATGATGATGGTGCTGATGATGATGATGGTGCTGATGATGATGATGGTGGTGATGATGATGGTGCTGATGATGATGATGGTGGTGCTGATGATGATGATGGTGCTGATGATGGTGCTGATGATGATGATGGTGGTGCTGATGATGATGCTGATGATGGTGCTGATAATGTTGATGAAGATGATGATGGTGCTGATAATGATGGTGCTGATGATGATGATGGTGCTGATGATGATGGTGCTGATGATGATGATGGTGCTGATGATGATGATGGTGATGATGGTGCTGATGATGTTGATGATGATGATGGTGCTGATGATGTTGATGATGTTGATTATGATGATGGTGCTGATGATGATGTTGATGATGATGATGTTGAAGATGCTGCTGATGATGTTGATGTTGATGATGATGGTGCTGATGATGATGATGGTGCTGATGATGATGATGGTGCTGATGATGATGATGGTGGTGATGATGATGGTGCTGATGATGATGATGGTGGTGCTGATGATGATGATGGTGCTGATGATGGTGCTGATGATGATGATGCTGATGATGGTGCTGATAATGTTGATGAAGATGATGATGGTGCTGATGATGATGATGGTGCTGATAATGATGGTGCTGATGATGATGATGGTGCTGATGATGGTGCTGATGATGATGATGGTGCTGCTGATGATGATGGTGCTGCTGCTGATGATGATGATGATCGTGCTGATGATGATGGTGCTGATGATGATGATGGTGCTGATGATGGTGATGATGGTGCTGATGATGTTGATGATGATGATGGTGCTGATGATGTTGATGATGTTGATTATGATGATGGTGCTGATGATGATGTTGATGATGATGATGTTGAAGATGCTGCTGATGATGTTGATGATGATGGTGCTGATGATGATGATGGTGCTGATGATGATGATGGTGCTGATGATGATGATGGTGCTGATGATGATGATGGTGGTGATGATGATGGTGCTGATGATGATGATGGTGGTGCTGATGATGATGATGGTGCTGATGATGGTGCTGATGATGGTGCTGATGATGAAAATGATGATGGTGCTGATGATGATGATGGTGCTGATAATGATGGTGCTGATGATGATGATGGTGCTGATGATGATGATGGTGCTGATGATGATGATGCTGATGATGGTGCTGATGATGATGATGGTGCTGATGATGATGATGGTGCTGCTGATGATGATGGTGCTGATGATGATGGTGCTGATGATGGTGGTGCTGATGATGATGATGATGCTGATGATGGTGCTGATAATGTTGATGAAGATGATGATGGTGCTGATGATGATGGTGCTGATAATGATGGTGGTGCTGATGATGATGCTGATGCTGATGATGGTGCTGATGATGATGGTGCTGATGATGATGATGGTGATGATGGTGCTGATGATGTTGATGATGATGATGGTGCTGATGATGTTGATGATGTTGATTATGATGATGGTGCTGATGATGATGTTGATGATGATGATGTTGAAGATGCTGCTGATGATGTTGATGTTAATGATGATGGTGCTGATGATGATGATGATGGTGCTGATGATGATGATGGTGCTGATGATGATGATGGTGCTGATGATGATGATGGTGGTGATGATGATGGTGCTGATGATGATGATGGTGGTGCTGATGATGATGATCGTGCTGATGATGGTGCTGATGATGATGGTGGTGCTGATGATGATGCTGATGATGGTGCTGATAATGTTGATGAAGATGATGATGGTGCTGATGATGATGATGGTGCTGCTGATGATGGTGGTGCTGATGATGATGATGGTGCTGCTGATGATGATGATGGTGCTGATGATGATGATGGTGCTGATGATGATGATGGTGCTGATGATGATGGTGATGCTGATGATGATGGTGGTGCTGATGATGATGATGGTGCTGATGATGATGATGGTGCTGATGATGATCGTGGTGCTGCTGATGATGATGGTGCTGATGGTGATGATGCTGCTGATGATGATGATGGTGCTGATGATGATGGTGCTGATGATGATGGTGGTGCTGATGATGATGATGATGCTGATGATGGTGCTGATAATGTTGATGAAGATGATGATGGTGTTGATGATGATGGTGCTGATGATGATGATGATGGTGCTGATGATGATGCTGATGATGATGCTGATGATGGTGCTGATGATGATGGTGCTGATGATGATGATGATGCTGATGATTATGGTGGTGCTGATGATGATGATGATGGTGCTGATGATGATGATGGTGCTAATGATGATGGTGGTGCTGATGATGATGATGGTGCTGATGATGATGGTGGTGCTGATGATGATGGTGGTGCTGATGATGATGGTGGTGCTGATGATGATGATGATGGTGCTGATGATGATGATGGTGCTGATGATGATGATGGTGCTGATGATGATGGTGCTGATGATGATGGTGCTGATGATGATGATGGTGCTGATAATGTTGATGAAGATGATGATGGTGCTGATGATGATGATGATGCTGATGATGATGACTGTGCTGATGATGATGGTGCTGATGATGATGATGTTGTTGTTGATGTTGATGATGTTGTTGATGATGCTGATGATGATGATGTTGAAGATGCTGCTGATGATGTTGATGATGATGGTGCTGATGGTGCTGATGATGTTCATGATGCTGATGATGATGTTGCTGATGATGATGTTGATGATGTTGATGTGGTTGATGTTGATGATGTTGATGATATGATGATGGTGATGATGTTGATGATGGTGGTGATGATGATGGTGCTGATGATGATGATGGTGGTGCTGATGATGATGATGGTGCTGATGATGGTGCTGATGATGATGATGGTGGTGCTGATGATGATGCTGATGATGGTGCTGATAATGTTGATGAAGATGATGATGGTGCTGATGATGATGATGGTGCTGATAATGATGGTGCTGATGATGATGATGCTGATGATGGTGCTGATGATGATGATGGTGCTGCTGATGATGATGGTGCTGCTGCTGATGATGATGATGATCGTGCTGATGATGATGGTGCTGATGATGATGATGGTGCTGATGATGATGATGGTGATGATGGTGCTGATGATGTTGATGATGATGATGGTGCTGATGATGTTGATGATGTTGATTATGATGATGGTGCTGATGATGATGTTGATGATGATGATGTTGAAGATGCTGCTGATGATGTTGATGATGATGGTGCTGATGATGATGATGATGGTGCTGATGATGATGATGGTGCTGATGATGATGATGGTGGTGATGATGATGGTGCTGATGATGATGATGGTGGTGCTGATGATGATGATGGTGCTGATGATGGTGCTGATGATGATGCTGATAATGGTGCTGATGATGATGCTGATGATGGTGCTGATAATGTTGATGAAGATGATGATGGTGCTGATGATGATGGTGCTGATAATGATGGTGCTGATGATGATGATGGTGCTGATGATGATGATGGTGCTGCTGATGATGATGGTGCTGCTGCTGATGATGATGATGATCGTGCTGATGATGATGGTGCTGATGATGATGATGGTGCTGATGATGATGATGATGGTGATGATGGTGCTGATGATGTTGCTGATGATGTTGATGATGTTGATTATGATGATGGTGCTGATGATGATGTTGATGATGATGATGTTGAAGATGCTGCTGATGATGTTGATGATGATGGTGCTGATGATGATGATGATGGTGCTGATGATGATGATGGTGCTGATGATGATGATGGTGCTGATGATGATGATGGTGGTGATGATGATGGTGCTGATGATGATGATGGTGGTGCTGATGATGATGATGGTGCTGATGATGATGATGGTGCTGATGATGGTGCTGATGATGATGATGGTGGTGCTGATGATGATGGTGCTGATAATGTTGATGAAGATGATGATGGTGCTGATGATGATGATGGTGCTGATGATGATGGTGCTGATGATGATGATGGTGCTGATGATGATGATGGTGATGATGGTGCTGATGATGTTGATGGTGCTGATGATGTTGATGATGATGATGGTGCTGATGATGTTGATGATGTTGATTATGATGATGGTGCTGATGATGATGTTGATGATGATGATGTTGAAGATGCTGCTGATGATGTTGATGTTGATGATGATGGTGCTGATGATGATGATGATGGTGCTGATGATGATGATGGTGCTGATGATGATGATGGTGCTGATGATGATGATGGTGGTGATGATGATGGTGCTGATGATGATGATGGTGGTGCTGATGATGATGATGGTGCTGATGATGATGATGGTGGTGCTGATGATGATGCTGATGATGGTGCTGATAATGTTGATGAAGATGATGATGGTGCTGATGATGATGATGGTGCTGATAATGATGGTGCTGATGATGATGATGATGGTGCTGATGATGATGATGGTGCTGCTGATGATGATGGTGCTGCTGCTGATGATGATGATGATCGTGCTGATGATGATGGTGCTGATGATGATGATGGTGCTGATGATGATGATGGTGATGATGGTGCTGATGATGTTGATGATGATGATGGTGCTGATGATGTTGATGATGTTGATTATGATGATGGTGCTGATGATGATGTTGATGATGATGTTGTTGAAGATGCTGCTGATGATGTTGATGATGATGGTGCTGATGATGATGATGATGGTGCTGATGATGATGATGGTGCTGATGATGATGATGGTGCTGATGATGATGATGGTGGTGATGATGATGATGATGGTGCTGATGATGGTGCTGATGATGATGCTGATGATGGTGCTGATAATGTTGATGAAGATGATGATGGTGCTGATGTTGATGATGGTGCTGATAATGATGGTGCTGATGATGATGATGGTGCTGATGGTGCTGATGATGATGATGGTGCTGATGATGATGATGGTGCTGCTGATGATGATGGTGCTGATGATGATGGTGCTGATGATGGTGGTGCTGATGATGATGGTGCTGATAATGTTGATGAAGATGATGATGGTGCTGATGATGATGGTGCTGATAATGATGGTGGTGCTGATGATGATGCTGATGCTGATGATGGTGCTGATGATGATGGTGCTGATGATGATGATGGTGATGATGGTGCTGATGATGTTGATGATGATGATGGTGCTGATGATGTTGATGATGTTGATTATGATGATGGTGCTGATGATGATGGTGCTGATGATGATGATGGTGGTGCTGATGATGATGATGGTGCTGATGATGGTGCTGATGATGATGATGGTGGTGCTGATGATGATGCTGATGATGGTGCTGATAATGTTGATGAAGATGATGATGGTGCTGATGATGATGATGGTGCTGCTGATGATGGTGGTGCTGATGATGATGATGGTGCTGCTGATGATGATGATGGTGCTGATGATGATGATGATGGTGCTGATGATGATGATGATGGTGCTGATGATGATGGTGATGCTGATGATGATGGTGGTGCTGATGATGATGATGGTGCTGATGATGATGATGGTGCTGATGATGATCGTGGTGCTGCTGATGATGATGGTGCTGATGGTGATGATGCTGCTGATGATGATGATGGTGCTGATGATGATGGTGCTGATGATGATGGTGGTGCTGATGATGATGATGATGCTGATGATGGTGCTGATAATGTTGATGAAGATGATGATGGTGTTGATGATGATGGTGCTGATGATGATGATGATGGTGCTGATGATGATGCTGATGATGGTGCTGATGATGATGGTGCTGATGATGATGATGATGCTGATGATTATGGTGGTGCTGATGATGATGATGATGGTGCTGATGATGATGATGGTGCTAATGATGATGGTGGTGCTGATGATGATGATGATGGTGCTGATGATGATGGTGGTGCTGATGATGATGGTGGTGCTGATGATGATGGTGGTGCTGATGATGATGGTGCTGATGATGATGATGGTGCTGATGATGATGGTGCTGATGATGATGGTGCTGATGATGATGATGGTGCTGATAATGTTGATGAAGATGATGATGGTGCTGATGATGATGATGATGCTGATGATGATGACTGTGCTGATGATGATGGTGCTGATGATGATGATGATGTTGTTGATGTTGATGATGTTGTTGATGATGCTGATGATGATGATGTTGAAGATGCTGCTGATGATGTTGATGATGATGGTGCTGATGGTGCTGATGATGTTCATGATGCTGATGATGATGTTGATGATGATGATGTTGATGATGTTGATGTGGTTGATGTTGATGATATGATGATGGTGATGATGTTGATGATGTTGATGTTGTTGAGATTGTTGATGTTGATGATGTTGATGATGATGATGCTGCTGATGATGATGCTGATGATGATGGTGCTGATGATGTTGTTGATGTTGATGATGTTGTTGATGATGATGATGTTGTTGATGTTGTTGATATTGATGATGATGTTGATGATATTGTTGATGTTGTTGATGTTGAGTGATGATGTTGAGTGATGATGTTGTTGATGATGTTGTTGATGTTGTTTATGTTGTTGATGTTGTTGTTGATGTTGGTGTTGTTGATGTTGAGTGATGATGTTGAGTGATGATGATGTTGTTGTTGATGTTGTTTATGTTGTTGTTGATGTTGTTGTTGTTGATGTTGTTGATGTTGATGTTGTTGTTGATGTTGTTGATGTTGTTGTTGATGTTGTTGATGTTGTTGTTGTTGTTGTTAATGTTGTTGTTGTTGATGTTGTTGTTGATGTTGTTGATGTTGTTGTTGTTGATGTTGTTGTTGTTGATGTTGTTGTTGATGATGTTGTTGTTGTTGATGTTGTTGTTGTTGATGTTGTTGATGTTGTTGTTGTTGATGTTGTTGTTGATGTTGTTGATGTTGTTGTTGTTGATGTTGTTGTTGATGTTGTTGTTGTTGATGATGTTGTTGTTGATGTTGTTGTTGTTGATGTTGTTGATGTTGTTGTTGATGATGTTGTTGTTGTTGATGATGTTGATGTTGTTGGTGTTGTTGATGTTGTTGTTGATGTTGATGATGATGTTGTTGTTGTTGTTGAGTGTTGTTGTTGTTGATGTTGTTGTTGTTGATGTTGTTGATGTTTATGATGTTGTTGTTGATGTTGATGATGATGTTGTTGTTGATGTTGTTGTTGTTGATGTTGTTGTTGTTGTTGATGATGTTGTTGATGTTGATGTTGTTGATGATGTTATTGTTGTTGATGTTGTTGTTGTTGATGTTGTTGTTGATGTTGTTGTCCACAGCTCTCCTCCAGCTCCGGGGAGACTCTGGGAGCTGACTCAGACTGCAGTAGCCAGGGAGGTCAAGGGGAGGGGCCTGTGGGGGGTCAAGGGGAGGGGCCTGTGGGGGGTCAAGGGGAGGGGCCTGTGGGGGTTCAACGGGAGGGGCCCGTGGGGGGTCAAGGGGTGGGGCCCGTGGGGGGGGGTCGAGTGGGGGCGGGGCCTGGCGGGGTCATGACCCCCGGCTTCAGGTCAACCCTGTCGGACAGCGACCTCCACACTGGCACCCTGGTGAGGAAACAACAACAACAACATCAACAACAACATTAACAACAACATCAACAACATTAACAACAACATCAACAACATTAACAACAACAACATTAACAACAACATCAACATCATCAACAACATCATCAACATCATCAACAACAACATCAACAACAACAACATCAACAACACCATTAACAACAACATTAACAACAACATCAACAACAACAACATCATAAACGACATCAACAACAACAACATCAACAACAACATTAACAACAACATTAACAACAACATCATTAACATTAACAACAACAACATTATCATTAACATCAACAACAACAACATTAACAACATTAACATCAACAACAACATTAACATCAACAACAACATTAACATCAACAACAACATTAACAACATCAACAACAACATTAACAACATCAACAACAACATTAACAACATCAACAACAACATCATCAACAACAACATCAACATCATCAACAACAACATCAACATCATCAACAACAACATCAACAACAACAACATCAACAACACCATTAACAACAACATTAACAACAACATCAACAACAACAACATCATAAACGACATCAACAACAACAACATTAACAACAACATTAACAACAACATCATTAACATTAACAACAACAACATTATCATTAACATCAACAACAACAACATTAACAACATTAACATCAACAACAACATTAACATCAACAACAACATTAACATCAACAACAACATTAACAACATCAACAACATTAACAACATCAACAACATCAACAACAACATTAACAACATCAACAACAACATCAACAACATTATCATTAACATCAACAACATCAACAACAACAACCACAACAACAACCACAACATTAACAACAACATCAACAACATTAACAACAACATCAACAACATCATTAACAACAACAACATCATCATTAACAACAACATCAACATTAACATCATCAACAACAACAACATCAACAACATTAACATCATCAACAACAACAACATCAACAACAACATCAACAACATCAAAATCAGTGTGATGTGGAGTGATGTGGAGTGATGTTTTTGATGTTGTTGATGTTGAGTGATGTTGATGTTGTTGATGTTGATGTTGAGTGATGTTGAGTGATGTTGATGTTGTTGATGTTGAGTGATGATGTTGATGTTGTTGATGTTGATTATTGATGTTGTTGATGTTGAGTGATGATGTTGATGTTGTTGATGTTGAGTGATGTGGAGTGATGTTTTTGATGTTGATGTTGAGTGATGTTGTTGATGTTGAGTGATGTTGAATGATATTGATGTTGTTGATGTTGATATTGAGTGATGATGTTGATGTTGTTGATGTTGTTGATGTGGAGTGATGTTGTTGATGTTGTTGAGTGATGTTGAGTGATGTTGAGCGATGTTGTTGTTGATGATGATGTTGTTGATTTGGAGTGATGTTGTTGATGTTGTTGGTGTTGTAGTTGATGTTGTTGATGATGTTGATGTTGTTGATGTGGAGTGATTTTGTTGATTTTGTTGATGTTGGTGATGATGTTGTTGAGTGATGTTGTTGATGTTCAGTGATGTTGTTGATGTTGTTGATGTTGTTGAGTGATGTTGTTGATGTTGATGTGGAGTGATGTTGATGTTGTTGTTGTTGTGGAGTGATGTTGATGTTGTTGTTGATGTTGTTGTTGATGTGGAGTGATGTTGTTGATGTTGTTGATGTTGTTGTTGATGTTGTTGTTGATGTTGATGATGTTGTTGATGTTGTTGAGTGATGTTGTTGAGTGATGTTGTTGATGTTGTTGTTGTTGAGTGATGTTGAGTGATGTTGTTGTTGATGATGTTGTTGATGTTGTTGAGTAATGTTGTTGATGTTGTTGTTGGTTTTGTTGTTGTTTTGTTGTTGTTGATGTTGTTGAGTAATGTTGTTGAGTAATGTTGTTGTTGTTTTGTTGTTGTTGTTGTTGTTGTTGATGTTGTTGATGTTGTTGAGTGATGTTGTTGATGTTGTTGTTGTTTTGTTGTTGTTGTTGTTGTGGAGGTGTCTGCGATGGAGCTGGGTGGATCTGAGCTCCGTGACCGCGACGCCACCAGAGTCTACCTCTACGAGGGCCTTCTGGGTAATCACATCATCACCATGACTACCATCACCATGACTACCATCACCATCACCATGACTACCATCACCATGACTACCATCACCATGACTACCATCACCATCACCATGACTACCATCACTACCATCACTACCATCACCACCAGAGTCTACCTCTACGAGGGCCTTCTGGGTAATCACATCATCACCATGACTACCATCACCATGACTACCATCACCATGACTACCATCACCATCACCATGACTACCATCACTACCATCACTACCATCACCACCAGAGTCTACCTCTACGAGGGCCTTCTGGGTAATCACATCATCACCATGACTACCATCACCATGACTACCATCACTACCATCACCATGACTACCATCACCATGACTACCATCACCATGACTACCATCACCATGACTACCATCACCATGACTACCATCACCACCAGAGTCTACCTCTACGAGGGCCTTCTGGGTAATCACATCACCATGACTACCATCACCATGACTACCATCACCATGACTACCATCACCATGACTACCATCACCATGACTACCATCACCATGACTACCATCACCACCAGAGTCTACCTCTACGAGGGCCTTCTGGGTAATCACATCATCACCATGACTACCATCACCATCACCATGACTACCATCACCATGACTACCATCACCATGACTACCATCACCATGACTACCATCACCATGACTACCATCACCACCAGAGTCTACCTCTACGAGGGCCTTCTGGGTAATCACATCACCATGACTACCATCACCATGACTACCATCACCATGACTACCATCACCATGACTACCATCACCATGACTACCATCACCATGACTACCATCACCACCAGAGTCTACCTCTACGAGGGCCTTCTGGGTAATCACATCATCACCATGACTACCATCACCATCACCATGACTACCATCACCATCACTACCATCACCATGACTACCATCACTACCATCACTAACATCACCACCAGAGTCTACCTCTACGAGGGCCTTCTGGGTAATCACATCATCACCATGACTACCATCACCATCACTACCATCACCATGACTACCATCACCATGACTACCATCACTACCATCACTACCATCACCACCAGAGTCTACCTCTACGAGGGCCTTCTGGGTAATCACATCATCACCATGACTACCATCACTATGACTACCATCACCATGACTACCATCACCATCACTACCATTACCATCACCATGACTACCATCACCATCACCATGACTACCATCACCATGACTACCATCACCATGACTACCATCACCATCACCACCAGAGTCTACCTCTACGAGGGCCTTCTGGGTAATCACATCACCATCACCATGACTACCATCACCATGACTACCATCACTGCCATCACTAACATCACCACCAGAGTCTACCTCTACGAGGGCCTTCTCGGTAATCACATCATCACCATGACTACCATCACCATGACTACCATCACTAACACCATCACTACCATGACTACCATCACCATGACTACCATCACTCACACCATCACTACCATCACCATGACTACCGTCACCATCACTACCATCACTACCATCACCATCACCACCAGAGTCTACCTCTACGAGGGCCTTCTGGGTAATCACATCACCATGACTACCATCACCATGACTACCATCACCATCACTACCATCACCATGACTACCATCACCACCAGAGTCTACCTCTACGAGGGCCTTCTGGGTAATCACATCACCATGACTACCATCACCATGACTACCATCACCACCATCACTAACACCATCACCACCATCACCACCATCACCATCATCACCACCATCATCATCACCACCATCACTACCATCTCCCTGTGTCTCCCTGCCTTTCTGTCTCTCCATGTCTCCGTGCCTCCGTGTATGTGTGTCTCCATGTGTCTCTGAGTCTGTGTGTCTCCATGTGTCTTCATGTGTCTTCATGTGTCCCCGTGTCTCCGTGTGTCCTCGTATCTCCGTGTCTAACGTGTCTACGTGTCTCCGTGTCCCTGTCTCTCCGTGTGTCTCCGTGTCCCCGTGTTTCCGTGTCCGTGTGTCTCCGTGTCTACGTGTGTTCCCGTGTCTACGTGTCCCCATGTGTCTCCGTGTTCCTGTGTGTCCCCGTGTCTCCGTGTCGCTGTGTCTGTGTGTCTCCGTGTGTCCCCATGTGTCTCCGTGTCCCTGTGTTCGTGTGTCCGTGTGTCTCCATGTGTCCGCGTGTCTACGTGTCCCCATGTGTCTCTGTGTCTCCGTGTCCCTGTCTCCGTGTGTCCCCATGTGTCTCCGTGTCTCCGTGTGTCTCCGCGTGTCCCCATGTGTCTCCGTGTGTCCCCATGTGTCTCCGTGTCTCCGTGTGTCTCCGCGTGTCCCCATGTGTCTCCGCGTGTCCCCATGTGTCTCCGTGTCTCTGTGTGTCTCCGTTTGTCTCCGTGTGTCTCCGCGTGTCTCCATGTGTCTCCGTGTCTCCGCGTCTCAGGGAGAGATCGCTTCTCCGTATGGGACCAGCTGGAGGAGGCTGCCATGGAAACATTCTCTCTGAGTAACCACGTTACCGTAGCAACCGTTTCCACGGACACCGCTGCTAGGATACCGTTTACCATGGCAACCAACGATGCGGCCAAACCAATGCGACTGTTACCGTGGCAACTGATGAAACGGCCAGGCCATAGCAACTGTTACCATGACAACTGATGATACATGCAGGCCGTAGGAACTGTAACCAAGCCCCCGCCCTCCCCCCGTTGCTAGGATACCGTTACCATGGTAACGCATTTTTTGCGGTGTCCGTACTTTGTGTTGCTGGTGACTCTGTGTTGCATGCTGTGTGTGTTGTGTTGTGGTGTCACTTTGTGTTGCTAGTGACTTTGTGTTGCATGCAGTGTGTGTTGTGACTTTGTGTTGCTAGTGACTTTATGTTGCTAGTGACTTTGTGTTGCATGCTGTGTGTGCTGTGTTGTGGTGTCACTTTGTGTTGCTAGTGACTTTGTGTTGCTAGTGACTTTGTGTTGCTAGTGACTTTGTGTTGCTAGTGACTTTGTGTTGCATGATGTGTGTTGTGACTTTGTGTTGCTAGTGACTTTGTGTTGCATGCTGTGTGTGCTGTGATGTGGTGTGACTTTGTGTTGCTAGTGACTTTGTGTTGCATGCAGTGTGTGTTGTGACTTTGTGTTGCTAGTGACTTTGTGTTGCTAGTGACTTTGTGTTGCATGCTGTGTGTGTTGTGGTGTGACTTTGTGTTGCTAGTGACTTTGTGTTGCTAGTGACTTTGTGTTGCATGCTGTGTGTGTTGTGTTGTGGTGTCACTTTGTGTTGCTAGTGACTTTGTGTTGCTAGTGACTTTGTGTTGCATGCTGTGTGTGTTGTGTTGTGGTGTCACTTTGTGTTGCTAGTGACTTTGTGTTGCTAGTGACTTTGTGTTGCATGCTGTGTGTGTTGTGTTGCTAGTGACTTTGTGTTGCTAGTGACTTTGTGTTGCTAGTGACTTTGTGTTGCATGCTGTGTGTGTTGTGGTGTCACTTTGTGTTGCTAGTGACTTTGTGTTGCTAGTGACTTTGTGTTGCATGCTGTGTGTGCTGTGTTGTGTTGCTAGTGACTTTGTGTTGCTAGTGACTTTGTGTTGCTAGTGACTTTGTGTCGTTCTGTGTGTGTTGTGTTGTGACTTTGTGTTGCTAGTGACTTTGTGTCGCTAGTGACTTTGTGTTGCTAGTGACTTTGTGTTGCTAGTGACTTTGTGTTGCATGCTGTGTGTGTTGTGTTGTGGTGTCACTTTGTGTTGCTAGTGACTTTGTGTTGTGTTGCTAGTGACTTTGTGTTGCTAGTGACTTTGTGTTGCTAGTGACTTTGTGTTGCTAGTGACTTTGTGTTGTGTTGCTAGTGACTTTGTGTTGCTAGTGACTTTGTGTTGTGTTGCTAGTGACTTTGTGTTGCTAGTGACTTTGTGTTGTGTTGCTAGTGACTTTGTGTTGCTAGTGACTTTGTGTTGCATGCTGTGTGTGCTGTGATGTGGTGTGACTTTGTGTTGCTAGTGACTTTGTGTTGTGTTGCTAGTGACTTTGTGTTGCTAGTGACTTTGTGTTGCATGATGTGTGTGTTGTGACTTTGTGTTGCTAGTGACTTTGTGTTGCATGCTGTGATGTGTTGTGACTTCGTGTTGCATAGTGAGTATATTATATTGATGAGTGAGTGGTGGTGAGTGAGTGAGTGGGTGAGTGCGTGGTGAGCGAGTGGGTGAGTAAGTGGGTGAGTGACTGCGTGGTGAGGGAGTGGGTGAGTGAGTGCGTGGTGAGCGAGTGGGTGAGTAAGTGCGGTGAGTGACTGCGTGGTGAGGGAGTGGGTGAGTGAGTGCGTGGTGAGCGAGTGGGTGAGTAAGTGCGGTGAGTGACTGCGTGGTGAGGGAGTGGGTGAGTGAGTGCGTGGTGAGCGAGTGGGTGAGTAAGTGCGGTGAGTGAGTGAGTCCGTGGTGAGCGGTGAGCGAGTGGGTGAGTGAGTGCGTGGGTGAGCGAGTGGGTGAGTAAGTGCGGTGAGTGTATGGTGAGCGAGTGGGTGAGTGAGTGAGCGAGTGGGTGAGCGAGTGGGTGAGTGAGTGAGTGGGTGAGTGGGTAAGTGAGTGCGTGGTGAGCGAGTGGGTGAGTGAGCGAGTGGGTGAGCGAGTGGGTGAGTGAGTGTGTGGTGAGGGAGTGGGCGAGTGAGTGGTGAGTGAGCGAGTGGGTGAGTGAGCGAGTGGGTGGTGAGTGAGCGAGTGGGTGGTGAGTGAGCGAGTGGGTGAGCGAGCGAGTGCGTGGTGAGTGTGTGGTGAGTGCGTGGTGAGTGTGTGGTGAGTGAGTGTATGGTGAGTGAGTGTGTGGTGAGTGTGGTGAGTGAGAGTGTGGTGAGTGTGTGGTGAGTGTGTGGTGAGTGAGTGGTGAGTGAGTGGTGAGTAAGTGTGGTGAGTGTGGTGAGTGAGTGGTGAGTGAGTGGTGAGTGAGTGGTGAGTAAGTGTGGTGAGTGTGGTGAGTGAGTGGTGAGTGAGTGTGGTGAGTGTGGTGAGTGAGTGTGGTGAGTGTGGTGAGTGAGTGGTGAGTAAGTGTGGTGAGTAAGTGTGGTGAGTGTGGTGAGTGTGGTGAGTGAGTGGTGAGTGAGTGGTGAGTGAGTGGTGAGTAAGTGTGGTGAGTGTGGTGAGTGTGTGGTGAGTGTGTGGTGAGTGAGTGGTGAGTGAGTGGTGAGTGTGGTGAGTGAGTGGTGAGTAAGTGAGTGTGGTGAGTGAGTGGTGAGTGAGTGGTGAGTAAGTGTGGTGAGTGAGTGGTGAGTAAGTGTGGTGAGTGAGTGGTGAGTGAGTGGTGAGTAAGTGTGGTGAGTGAGTGGTGAGTGTGGTGAGTGAGTGGTGAGTAAGTGAGTGTGGTGAGTGAGTGGTGAGTGAGTGGTGAGTAAGTGTGGTGAGTGAGTGGTGAGTAAGTGAGTGTGGTGAGTGGTGAGTGAGTGGTGAGTAAGTGTGGTGAGTGAGTGGTGAGTGTGGTGAGTGAGTGGTGAGTAAGTGAGTGTGGTGAGTGAGTGGTGAGTGAGTGGTGAGTAAGTGTGGTGAGTGAGTGGTGAGTAAGTGTGGTGAGTGTGGTGAGTGAGTGGTGAGTGAGTGGTGAGTAAGTGTGGTGAGTGTGGTGAGTGAGTGGTGAGTGAGTGGTGAGTAAGTGTGGTGAGTGAGTGGTGAGTGAGTGAGTGGTGAGTGAGTGAGTGGTGAGTGTGGTGAGTGAGTGGTGAGTAAGTGTGGTGAGTGAGTGGTGAGTAAGTGTGGTGAGTGAGTGGTGAGTGAGTGTGGTGAGTGAGTGGTGAGTAAGTGTGGTGAGTGAGTGGTGAGTGAGTGGTGAGTAAGTGAGTGTGGTGAGTGAGTGGTGAGTGAGTGTGGTGAGTGAGTGGTGAGTAAGTGTGGTGAGTGTGCCCTCAGGTAAGGAACGCTCCACGCTATGGGACCAGGCGGCCTTCTGGGAATCGGCCTTCCTGGACGCCGTCTCTCAGGAGAGGGAGGCCCTCGGCATGGACAGAGGCCTACGGGACATGATGGAGCGGTGAGCTCACCAACGACGCTCACCACCACCGCCACCGCCGCTCACCATCACCACCAACACCACTCACCAACGCCGCTCACCATCACCGCCGCCACTCACCATCGCCAACGACACTCACCACCACCGCCGCCGCTCACCAACGACACTCACCACCACCACCACCACAGCCGCCACTCACCATCACCGACTGCTCACCACCGCCGCCGCTCACCACCGTAGCTTCTCACCATCACCGCCGCTCACCACCGTAGCCGCTCACCAACATCACCGCCGCTCACCACCGTAGCTTCTCACCATCACCGCCGCTCACCACCGTAGCTTCTCACCATCACCGCCGCTCACCACCGTAGCTTCTCACCATCACCGCCGCTCACCACCGTAGCTTCTCACCATCACCGCCGCTCACCACCGTAGCTTCTCACCATCACCGCCGCTCACCAACACCGCCGCCGCTCACCACCGTAGCTTCTCACCATCACCGCCGCTCACCACCGTAGCTGCTCACCATCACCGCCGCTCACCAACACCGCTCACCGCCAGCATTCCTAGGGGAGAGACCTCCTGTCTGTGGTAACTGTGGTGACGGTAACCGTGGTGACGGTGACCGTGGTGACGGTAACCGTGGTGATGGTAATCGTGGTGACGGTAACCGTGGTGACGCTGCAGGTACTCGTCGCTAGGGGAGAGCGAGAGGAAGAGGCTGGAGGAGGAGGAGGACCACCTCCTGTCTGTGCTGCTACACAACATGGTGGCATTCATGAACGTCATGAAGGTGACGGGGGACGGGTGGTGGTGCTGGTGGTAGTGGCATTGGTGCTGGTGGTGGTGGTAGTGACATTGGTGGTGGTGGTGGTGACATTGGTGGTGGTGGTGACATTGGTGGTGGTGGTGGTGACATGGATGGTGGCATTGGTGGTGGTGGTGGTGACATTGGTGGTGGTGGTGGTGGTGACATTGGTGGTGACATTGATGGTGACATTGGTGGTGGTGGTGACATTGGTGGTGGTGGTGCTGGTGACATTGGTGGTGGTAGTGGTGACATTGGTGGTGGTGGTGGTGGTGGTAGTGACATTGATGGTGGTGGTGGTGACATTGATGGTGACATTGGTGGTGGTGGTGGTGACATTGATGGTAGTGGTGGTGACATTGGTGGTGGTGGTGACATTGATGGTGACATTGGTGGTGGTGGTGGTGGTGACATTGATGGTAGTGGTGGTGACATTGGTGGTGGTGGTGACATTGATGGTGGTGGTGGTGACATTGGTGGTGGTGGTGGTGACATTGATGGTGGTGGTGACATTGATGGTGGTGGTGGTGACATTGGTGATGGTGACATTGATGGTGGTGGTGGCATTGGTGGTGGTGGTGTTGGTGGTGACATTGGTGGTGGTGGTGGTGACATTGATGGTGGGGGTGGTTGTAGTTGTAGCGGTTGTTGTAGTTGTTGTGGTGGTATTGATTGTTGTTGTGGTGCTTGTTGTGGTGATGATGGTTGTTGTGTTGGTGGTTGTGGTGATGGTGGTTGTTGTGTTGGTGGTTGTGGTGGTGGCAATGGTTGTTGTTGTGGTGGTTATTGTGTTGGTTGTTGTGGTGGTGGTGGTGGTTGTTGTGGTGGTGGTAATAGTTGTTGTGGTGGTGGTAATGGTTGTTGTTGTGGTGGTTATTGTGTTGGTTGTTGTGGTGGTGGTATTGATTGTTGTGGTGGTGGTTGTTCTAGTAATGGTTGTTGTTGTGGTTATTGTGTTGGTTGTTGTGGTGGTGGTTGTTGTGGTGGTATTGATTGTTGTTGTGGTGGTTGTTGTGGTGGTGGTTGTTGTGGTGATGGTTGTTGTTGTGGTGGTGATGGTTGTTGTTGTGGTGGTGATGATTGTTGTGGTGGTGATGGTTGTTGTTGTGGTGGTGATGGTTGTTGTGGTGGTGATGGTGGTTGTTGTTGTGGTGGTGATGGTGGTTGTTGTTGTGGTGGTGATGGTTGTTGTGGTGGTGATGGTTGTTGTGGTGGTGGTTGTTGTTGTGGTGGTGATGGTTGTTGTGGTGATGGTTGTTGTTGTTGTTGTGGTGGTGGTGATGGTTGTTGTGGTGGTGGTGGTGATGATGGTTGTTGTTGTGGTGGTGATGGTGGTTGTTGTTGTGGTGGTGATGGTTGTTGTGGTGGTGATGATTGTTGTTGTGGTGGTGGTTGTTGTGGTGGTGGTGGTTGTTGTGGTGGTGGTGATGGTTGTTGTGGTGATGGTAATTGTTGTTGTGGTGGTGATGGTTGTTGTGGTGATGGTTGTTGTTGTTGTTGTGGTGGTGGTGATGGTGGTTGTTGTTGTGTGGGTGATGGTTGTTGTGGTGATGGTTGTTGTGGTGGTGGTGGTTGTTGTGGTGATGGTTGTTGTGGTGGTGGTGATGGTGGTGGTGATGGTTGTTGTGGTGGTGATGGTTGTTGTTGTTGTTGTGGTGGTGGTGATGGTTGTTGTGGTAGTGGTGGTGGTGGTGGTGGTGATGGTTGTTGTGGTGGTGATGGTGGTTGTTGTTGTGGTGGTGCTTGTTGTGGTGGTGATGGTTGTTGTGGTGATGGTTGTTGTTGTTGTTGTGGTGATGGTTGTTGTGGTGGTGGTGATGGTTGTTGTGGTGATGGTTGTTGTGGTGGTGGTGATGGTTGTTGTTGTGGTGGTGATGGTTGTTGTGGTGATGGTTGTTGTGGTGATGGTTGTTGTGGTGGTGGTGGTGATGGTTCAGGTGGATGGCACAGACATGAGGAGGAAAGTGCGCAGACTTCTGGGGAAATCTCACGTGGGACTCACTCACTCCCAGCGCATCAACGAGCTCCTAGACTCACTCACAGAGCCGGTACTCACCACTCACTCACCACTCACTCACCACTCACTCACTCACCACTCACTCACTCAGCCACTCACTCACCACGCTCACCACTCACTCACCACTCACTCACCACTCACTCACTCAGCCACTCACCACTCACTCACTCAGCCACTCACTCACTCAGCCACTCACTCACCACTCAGCCACTCACTCAGCCACTCACTCACCACTCACTCACTCACCACTCACTCACTCACTCACCACTCACTCACTCAGCCACTCACTCACCACTCAGCCACTCACTCAGCCACTCACTCACTCACCACTCACTCACCACTCACTCACTCACTCACCACTCACTCACCACTCACTCACTCACCACTCACTCACTCAGCCACTCAGCCACTCACTCACTCAGCCACTCACTCACTCAGCCACTCACTCACTCACTCACCACTCACTCACCCACTCAGCCACTCACTAAATCACTCAGCCACCCACTCACTCACTCAGCCACTCACTCACCACTCATTCACTCACTCAGCCACTCACTCACCACTCACTCACTCACCCACCCACTCACTCACCACTCACTCACCACTCACTCACTCACCACTCACTCACTCCCAGCGCATCAACGAGCTCCTAGACTCACTCACAGAGCCGGTACTCAGCCACTCACTCACCACTCACTCACTCACCACTCACTCACTCACCCACTCATTCACTCACTCAGCCACTCACTCACCACTCACTCACTCACCACTCACTCACTCACTCACCCACTCACTCACCCACTCACTCACTCACCCACTCACTCACTCAGCCACTCACTCACTCAGCCACTCACACACTCACTCACTCAGCCACTCACTCACTCAGCCACTCACTCACTCAGCCACTCACTCACTCACCCACTCACTCACTCAGCCACTCACTCACTCACTCAGCCACTCACTCACTCAGCCACTCACCACTCACTCACCACTCACTCACTCACCACTCACTCACTCAGCCACTCACCACTCACTCACTCACCACTCACTCACTCAGCCACTCACTCACTCACTCAGCCACTCACTCACTCAGCCACTCACTCACCCACTCACTCACTCACTCAGCCACTCACTCACTCAGCCACTCACTCACTCACTCACCCACTCACTCACCCACTCACTCAGCCACTCACTCACTCAGCCACTCAGCCACTCACTCACTCAGCCACTCACTCACTCAGCCACTCACTCATCCACTCACTCACCCACTCACTCAGCCACTCACTCACTCAGCCACTCAGCCACTCACTCACTCAGCCACTCACTCACTCAGCCACTCACTCACTCAGCCACTCACTCAGCCACTCACTCAGCCACTCACTCAGCCACTCACTCACTCACTCAGCCACTCACTCACTCAGCCACTCACTCACCCACTCAGCCACTCACTCACTCGCTCAGCCACTCACTCACCCACTCACTCAGCCACTCACTCACTCACTCAGCCACTCACTCAGCCACTCAGCCACTCACTCAGCCACTCACTCACCCACTCAGCCACTCACTCACTCACTCACCACTCACTCACCACTCACTCACTCACTCAGCCACTCACTCACCACTCACTCACCACTCACTCACTCACCACTCACTCACTCACCACTCACTCACCACTCACTCACTCACTCACCACTCACTCACTCACCACTCACCCACTCACTCACCCACTCAGCCACTCACTCACTCACCCACTCACTCAGCCACTCACTCACTCAGCCACTCACTCAGCCACTCACCCACACACCACTCACTCACTCAGCCAATCACTCACTCAGCCACTCACTCACTCAGCCACTCACTCACTCTCCCACTCAGCCACCCACTCACTCACTCAGCCACTCACTCACTCACTCAGCCACTCACTCAGCCACTCACTCACTCAGCCACTCACTCAGCCACTCACCCACACACCACTCACTCACTCAGCCAATCACTCACTCAGCCACTCACTCACTCAGCCACTCACTCACTCACCCACTCAGCCACCCACTCACTCACTCACCCACTCACTCAGCCACTCACTCACTCACCACTCACTCACTCAGCCACTCACTCACTCAGCCACTCACTCACTCACCCACTCAGCCACTCACTCACTCACTCAGCCACCCACTCACTCACTCACCCACTCACTCAGCCACTCACTCACTCACTCACCACTCACTCACCCACTCAGCCACTCACTAACTCACTCAGCCACCCACTCACTCACTCACCACTCATTCACTCACTCAGCCACTCACTCACCACTCACTCACTCACTCACCCACCCACTCACTCACCACTCACTCACCACTCACTCACCACTCACTCACTCACTCAGCCACTCACTCACCACTCACTCACTCCCAGCGCATCAACGAGCTCCTAGACTCACTCACAGAGCCGGTACTCAGCCACTCACTCACCACTCACTCACTCACCACTCACTCACTCACCCACTCACTCACTCACTCACCCACTCACTCACTCACTCACCCACTCACTCACTCAGCCACTCACTCACTCAGCCACTCACACACTCACTCACTCAGCCACTCACTCACTCAGCCACTCACTCACTCAGCCACTCACTCACTCACCCACTCACTCACTCAGCCACTCACTCACTCACTCAGCCACTCACTCACTCAGCCACTCACCACTCACTCACTCACTCACCACTCACTCACTCACCACTCACTCACTCACTCAGCCACTCACCACTCACTCACTCACCACTCACTCACTCAGCCACTCACTCACTCACTCAGCCACTCACTCACTCAGCCACTCACTCACCCACTCACTCAGCCACTCACTCACTCAGCCACTCAGCCACTCACTCACTCAGCCACTCACTCACTCAGCCACTCACTCATCCACTCACCCACCCACTCACTCAGCCACTCACTCACTCAGCCACTCAGCCACTCACTCACTCAGCCACTCACTCACTCAGCCACTCACTCAGCCACTCACTCACTCAGCCACTCAGCCACTCACTCACTCAGCCACTCACTCACTCAGCCACTCACTCACTCAGCCACTCACTCAGCCACTCACTCAGCCACTCACTCACTCACTCAGCCACTCACTCACTCAGCCACTCACTCACCCACTCAGCCACTCACTCACTCACTCAGCCACTCACTCACCCACTCACTCAGCCACTCACTCACTCACTCAGCCACTCACTCAGCCACTCACTCAGCCACTCACTCAGCCACTCACTCAGCCACTCACTCAGCCACTCACTCACCCACTCAGCCACTCACTCACTCAGCCACTCACTCACCCACTCACTCACCCACTAATTGTGGGTGTGGTACTTAATGTAGTTAACGTGGTAGCATTAACGTGGTAGTTAATGAGGTAGTTAACGTGGTAGCGTTAATGTGGTAGCGTTAACGTGGTAGTTAATGAGGTAGTTAACGTGGTAGTTGACGTGGTAGTTAATGAAATAGTTAAGGAGGTAGTTGAGGAGGTAGTTAATGAGGTAGTCACCGTGGTAGCCGAGGTAGTTAATGAGGTAGTTAACGAGGTAGTTGAGGAGGTAGTTAATGAGGTAGTTGATGAGGTAGTTGATGAGGTAGTTAATGAGGTAGTCACCGTGGTAGTTGAGGAGGTAGTTAAGGAGGTAGTTAATGAGGTAGTTGATGAGGTAGTTGATGAGGTAGTTGATGAGGTAGTTTAGGAAGTTGAGGAGGTAGTTAATGAGGTAGTTGAGGAGGTAGTTAATGAGGTAGTTAATGAGGTAGTTGATGAGGTAGTTGACCAAGTAGTTGATGAGGTAGTCGCCGTGGTAGTTAGGTAGTTAATGAGGTAGTTTAGTTAATGAGGTAGTTGATGAGGTAGTTAACGAGGTAGTTGAGGAGGTAGTTAATGAGGTAGTCACCGTGGTAGTTGAGGAGGTAGTTGATGAGGTAGTTGATGAGGTAGTCGCCGTGGTAGTTAGGTAGTTGATGAGGTAGTTTAGTTAATGAGGTAGTTGATGAGGTAGTTGACGAGGTAGTTGATGAGGTAGTTAGGTAGTTGACGAGGTAGTTGATGAGGTAGTTGACGAGGTAGTTGACGAGGTAGTTGATGAGGTAGTTGATGAGGTAGTCGCCGTGTTTGTGTTGCAGAGTTCGCGCTGCGTGCGACTGAAACAACGACCCAGCCGTCAGCTGAAGAAGCAGACGTTTGTGGTGCATTCTGGGACAGACACGGACGGGGACATGTACTTCATGGAGGTACCAACATCACGTACCACCACCATCATCATCACGTACCATCATCACCACCATCACCACCATCACTAGCCGTCAGCTGAAGAAGCAGACGTTTGTGGTGCATTCTGGGACAGACACGGACGGGGACATGTACTTCATGGAGGTACCAACATCATCACGTACCACCACCATCATCACGTACCATCATCACCACCATCACCACCATCACTAGCCGTCAGCTGAAGAAGCAGACGTTTGTGGTGCATTCTGGGACAGACACGGACGGGGACATGTACTTCATGGAGGTACCAACATCATCACGTACCACCACCATCATCACGTACCATCATCACCACCATCACCACCATCACTAGCCGTCAGCTGAAGAAGCAGACGTTTGTGGTGCATTCTGGGACAGACACGGACGGGGACATGTACTTCATGGAGGTACCAACATCACCATCACGTACCATCATCATCACGTACCATCACCACCACCATCACCACCATCACCACCATCACTAGCCGTCAGCTGAAGAAGCAGACATTTGTGGTGCATTCTGGGACAGACACGGACGGGGACATGTACTTCATGGAGGTACCAACATCACGTACCACCACCATCATCATCACGTACCATCATCACCACCATCACCACCATCACTAGCCGTCAGCTGAAGAAGCAGACATTTGTGGTGCATTCTGGGACAGACACGGACGGGGACATGTACTTCATGGAGGTACCAACATCACGTACCACCACCACCAACATCATCACGTAGCATCATCATCACGTACCATCACCACCACCATCACCAACATCACCACCACCATCACCACCACCATCACCACCATCACCACCATCACCACCACCATCACCATCACCACCACCATCACCACCATCACCACCACCATCACCACCACCATCACCACCACCATCACCACCATCACTAGCCGTCAGCTGAAGAAGCAGACATTTGTGGTGCATTCTGGGACAGACACGGACGGGGACATGTACTTCATGGAGGTACCAACATCACGTACCACCACCATCATCATCACGTACCATCATCACCACCATCACCACCATCACTAGCCGTCAGCTGAAGAAGCAGACATTTGTGGTGCATTCTGGGACAGACACGGACGGGGACATGTACTTCATGGAGGTACCAACATCACGTACCACCACCATCATCATCACGTACCATCATCACCACCATCACCACCATCACTAGCCGTCAGCTGAAGAAGCAGACGTTTGTGGTGCATTCTGGGACAGACACGGACGGGGACATGTACTTCATGGAGGTACCAACATCACGTACCACCACCATCATCACGTACCATCATCACCACCATCACCACCATCACTAGCCGTCAGCTGAAGAAGCAGACATTTGTGGTGCATTCTGGGACAGACACGGACGGGGACATGTACTTCATGGAGGTACCAACATCACGTACCACCACCATCATCATCACGTACCATCATCACCACCATCACCACCATCACTAGCCGTCAGCTGAAGAAGCAGACATTTGTGGTGCATGCTGGGACAGACACGGACGGGGACATGTACTTCATGGAGGTACCAACATCACGTACCACCACCATCATCACGTACCATCATCACCACCATCATCACCATCACTAGCCGTCAGCTGAAGAAGCAGACATTTGTGGTGCATTCTGGGACAGACACGGACGGGGACATGTACTTCATGGAGGTACCAACATCACGTACCACCACCACCATCATCACGTACCATCATCACCACCATCACCACCATCACTAGCCGTCAGCTGAAGAAGCAGACATTTGTGGTGCATGCTGGGACAGACACGGACGGGGACATGTACTTCATGGAGGTACCAACATCACCATCAC
The DNA here is from genome assembly GCF_048934315.1 of Petromyzon marinus. Taxonomy (NCBI): domain Eukaryota; kingdom Metazoa; phylum Chordata; class Hyperoartia; order Petromyzontiformes; family Petromyzontidae; genus Petromyzon; species Petromyzon marinus. The sequence goes on from NW_027422629.1 coordinate 45,460, forward strand.
GTACCATCATCATCACGTACCATCACCACCACCATCACCAACATCACCAACATCATCATCACGTACCACCATCACGTACCACCACCACCATCACGTACCACCATCACCACCACCATCACGTACCACCATCACGTACCACCACCATCATCACGTACCACCATCATCACACCACCATCATCACGTACCATCATCACACACACCACCACCATCATCACCACCATCACCACCACCACCATCACGTACCACCACCACCACCACACCACCCACATCACCACCACCGACACCCACACCACCACCACCGTGTGTGTGTGTGTGTTCTTCCCGTGCGTGTGTGTGCATGTGTATGTGTGTGTGTGTGCATGTGTGTGTGTGGGGGGGCCTTCATAGGTGCTCGCTAACAGCACTTGCCCCTACAGTCTGTTAAGGCTATATGGGGGATCTTTATCTTTGTGTGGGGAGCGGTAGTGTAGTGGTTAGCGCTACGCTGCGCTATGAACCTGGCGACCCGGGTTCGATTCCCGCTCACGGCCAACACCAGTGACGATTATCTGAACCGGTCCCGGGCCTCTCCTAGGTCGACTCAGCCTCAAATGAGTACCTGGTGCAGTGTGCAAAAAAAACATCGCCACTGGGGAGACAAAGGCGGTCGGGCGTGGTGCTGGCCACCCACCCCCTGGTGTACCATTACTCGCTAACAGCACTTGCCCCTACAGTCTGTTAAGGCTATATGGGGGATCTTTGTGTGCGCGTGTGTGTGTGTCCCCTGTGTGTGTGTGTAGCGTGTGTGTGTGTACCCTGTGTGTACACTGTGTGTGTGTGTGTACCCTGTGTGTGTGTGTACCGTGTGTGTGTGTGTACCCTGTGTGTGTACACACTGTGTGTGTGTGTACCGTGTGTGTGTGTACCCTGTGTGTGTGTGTGTAACCTGTGTGTGTGTACCCTGTGTGTGTACACACTGTGTATGTGTGTGTACACACTGTGTGTGTACCCTGTGTGTGTGTGTAACCTGTGTGTGTGTGTACCCTGTGTGTGTGTGTACCCTGTATGTGTGTAACCTGTGTGTGTGTGTACCCTGTGTGTGTACCCTGTGTGTACCCTGTGTGTGTACCCTGTGTGTGTACACTGTGTGTGTCCCCTGTGTGTGTACCCTGTGTGTGTACACTGTGTGTGTCCCCTGTGTGTGTGTGTGTACCCTGTGTGTGTGTGTGTGTACCCTGTGTGTGTGTGTACCCTGTGTGTACCCTGTGTGTATGTGTACACTGTGTGTGTGTGTACCCTGTGTGTGTGGCCTGTGTGTGTGTGTGTGTGTACCCTGTGTGTGTACCCTGTGTGTGTACCCTTTGTGTGTACCCTGTATGTACACTGTGTGTGTGTCCCCTGTGTGTGTGTGTGTACCATGTGTGTGTGTGTGTACCCTGTGTGTGTGTGTACCCTGTGTGTACCCTGTGTGTATGTGTACACTGTGTGTGTGTGTACCCTGTGTGTGTACCCTGTGTGTACCCTGTGTGTACCCTGTGTGTGTGTACACTGTGTGTGTACCCTGTGTATGTGTGTACACTGTGTGTGTACCCTGTGTGTACCCTGTGTGTGTGTGTACCCTGTGTGTACCCTGTGTGTGTACCCTGTGTGTGTGTACCCTGTGTGTGTGTGTACACTGTGTGTGTGTACCCTGTGTGTGTGTGTGTACACTGTGTGTGTACCCTGTGTGTGTACCCTGTGTGTGTGTGTACCCTGTGTGTGTACCCTGTGTGTGTGTGTACCCTGTGTGTGTGTACCCTGTGTGTGTGTACCCTGTGTGTACACTGTGTATGTACACTGTGTGTGTACCCTGTGTGTGTGGCCTGTGTGTGTGTGTGTGTACCCTGTGTGTGTACCCTGTGTGTGTGTACCCTGTGTGTACACTGTGTGTATACACTGTGTGTGTGTGCCCTGTGTGTGTGTGTGTACACTGTGTGTGTATACACTGTGTGTGTGTACCCTGTGTGTGTGTGTACACTGTGTGTGTATACACTGTGTGTGTATACCCTGTGTGTGTGTGTGTACACTGTGTGTGTGTGCCCTGTGTGTGTGTGTATACACTGTGTGTGTATACACTGTGTGTGTGTACCATGTGTGTGTGTGTGTACCCTGTGTGTGTGTACCATGTGTGTGTAGGTGTGTACACTGTGTGTATACACTGTGTGTGTACCCTGTGTGTGTACCATGTGTGTGTGTGTGTACACTGTGTGTGTGTGTACCATGTGTGTGTGTGTACACTGTGTGTGTGTACACTGTGTGTATACATTGTGTGTGTGTACCCTGTGTGTGTGTATACACTGTGTGTGTGTACCCTGTATGTACCCTGTATGTGCCCTGTGTGTACCCTGTGTGTGTATACACTGTGTGTATACACTGTGTGTGTGTACCCTGTATGTGCCCTGTGTATACACTGTGTGTGTGCCCTGTGTGTGTATACACTGTGTGTGTATACACTGTGTGTGTGTATACCCTGTGTGTGTGTATACCCTGTGTGTGTATACACTGTGTGTGTGTACCCTGTGTGTATACACTGTGTGTAGGTGTATACACTGTGTGTGTGTACCCTGTGTGTAGGTGTATACACTCTGTGTGTGTGTACACTGTGTGTGTGTGTACCATGTGTGTGTGCCCTGTGTATGTACCCTGTGTGTGTACACTGTGTATACCCTGTGTGTGTGTGTACCCTGTGTGTGTGTGTACCCTGTGTGTGTACACTGTGTGTGTATACACTGTGTGTGTACACTGTGTGTGTACACTGTGTAGGTGTGTACCCTGTGTGTCTACACTGTGTGTGTATACACTGTGTGTGTACCATGTGTGTGTACCATGTGTGTGTGTGTGCCCTGTGTGTGTACCCTGTGTGTGTGTACCCTGTGTGTGTATACACTGTGTGTAGGTGTATATACTGTGTGTGTATACACCCTGTGTGTGTGCCCTGTGTGTGTATACACTGTGTGTGTGTGCCCTGTGTGTGTACCCTGTGTGTGTATACACTGTGTGTGTATGTACTGTGTGTATACACCCTGTGTGTGTGCCCTGTGTAGGTGTGCGAGGACTGCATCGTGCTGCGGTCAGGCTTGGGCACGGCCTACGAGCGCTGGTGGTTTGAGAAGCTCATCAACATGACCTACTGCCCCAAGACTCGGGTGCTGTGCCTGTGGAGGAGACACGGGGCAGAGACGCAGCTCAACAAGTTCTATACCAAGAAGGTGTGTGTCTGTGTGGCGGTGTGTGTGTGTCTGTGTGTGTCTGTGTGTGTGTGTGGAGGAGACACGGGGCAGAGACGCAGCTCAACAAGTTCTATACCAAGAAGGTGTGTGTCTGTGTGTGTGGCGGTGTGTGTGTGTCTGTGTGTGTGTGTGTGTCTGTGTGTGTGTCTGTGTGTGTGTCTGTGTGTGTGTGTCAGTGTGTGTGTCTGTGTGTGTCTCTGTGTGTCTATGTGTCTGTGTGTGTCTGTGTGTGTCTCTGTGTGTGTGTCTATGTGTGTGTCTATGTGTGTCTCTGTGTGTGTGTGTCTCTGCCTGTGGAGGAGACACGGGGCAGAGAAGCAGCTCAACAAGTTCTATACCAAGAAGGTGTGTGTCTGTGTGTGGCGGTGTGTGTGTCTGTGTGTCTGTGTGTCTGTGTCTATGTGTGTGTGTGTGTCTGTGTGTGTCTGTGTGTCTATGTGTGTCTCTGCCTGTGGAGGAGACACGGGGCAGAGACGCAGCTCAACAAGTTCTATACCAAGAAGGTGTGTCTGTGTCTCTGTCTGTGTCTGTGTGTCTGTGTGTGTGTGTGTGTCTGTGTGTGTGTGTGTGTGTGTCTGTGTGTGTGTGTGGAGGAGACACGGGGCAGAGACGCAGCTCAACAAGTTCTATACCAAGAAGGTGTGTGTCTGTGTGTGTGTGTCTGTGTGTGTGTCTCTGTCTGTGTGTGTGTCTGTGTGTGTCTGTGTGTGTGTCTGTGTGTGTGTGTGGAGGAGACACGGGGCAGAGACGCAGCTCAACAAGTTCTATACCAAGAAGGTGTGTGTGTGTGTCTGTGTGTCTCTGTCTGTGTGTGTGTGTGTCTGTGTGTGTGTCTGTGTGTGTGTTTGGAGGAGACACGGGGCAGAGACGCAGCTCAACAAGTTCTATACCAAGAAGGTGTGTGTCTGTGTGTGGCGGTGTGTGTCTGTGTGTGTGTCTGTGTGTCTGTGTGTGTGTGTGTGTCTGTGTGTCTGTGTGTGTGTGTCTGTGTGTGTGTGTGTCTCTGTCTATGTGTGTCTGTGCCTGTGGAGGAGACACGGGGCAGAGACGCAGCTCAACAAGTTCTATACCAAGAAGGTGTGTGTGTCTGTGTGTGTCTGTGTGTGTCTGTGTCTGTGTGTGTGTGTCTGTGTGTGTGTGTCTGTGTGTGTCTGTGCGTGTGGAGGAGACACGGGGCAGAGACGCAGCTCAACAAGTTCTATACCAAGAAGGTGTGTGTGTCTGTGTGTGTCTCTGTGTGTCTCTGTCTGTGTGTGTGTCTGTGTGTGTGTTTGGAGGAGACACGGGGCAGAG